>NW_004797712.1:178387-190700 GCF_000002075.1 Aplysia californica | reverse complement strand
CCAAAACAAACAAAAACACAACAACAATCAAACAAACAAACAAACAAAAAACTGACAGATATTTCAGATATAGAGTTCCAGCATAAATACTTTCCTGAAAAACATTGTCTTCAACTTTGATTTAAATTGATCTTAATATGTTGGAGAAAAACAATAACTTAAACATATTGTGTATCAATAAGGCCCCTCTCGCAGACTCTATTCCTTCAGAGGTCTTCGCTTTTGGAGGAGACCGTCTTGTTGAGGCACTGATATAATTATTCTGTCGAATACGGGAATGTTGGAATGTGGAAATAATTCCCAGGTGTATAGGGACGGAACTATCATTCATCTGTACAAAAATAAAGGTGACAGGAAATCGTGTAACAATCACCGAGTTTAGAGGCTTATCCCTCTTGTCTACAGCTAGCAAGATCCTGGCACAGCACGCATTCTACTCAATCGCCCATTGAAGCATCTCTCTTCAAATGGAATTTTACCTGAAAGTCAGCGTGGCTTCCACACTAACAGGGGCACTGTGGATATATATTTGCAGTCAGGCAGATCCAGGAAAAGTGCATAGAGCAGAATAACGCCTTATACATGACCTTTGTTGATCTAACAAAGGCCTTCGATACTCTTAGTCGGTGAGGCTTATAGACAATCCTAGCAAAGTACGGTTGTCCGCCAAAGTTTATTACACTCATCATCATCATTATCATCATCATCATCATCATCATCATCATCATCATCATCATCATCATCATCATCATCATCATCATCATCATCATCATCAATGCCTTTCACCCCTGGCAGGGTATTGAATAACTTATCTTTGACTTTGAAATCACCCGAATAAAGGAACGGACATAAAGAGGACAGACAAAGTTAGTGCCTTTGGCAGAATTCAACAAGAACATTTAATACATTGTGCACAGTAACGTTTTCGTAACATTTGATGCTTAAAAGGACTTTCAATACTTGTTAAAGTTTCCCTAAGACATGACGCTAATAATAACACCCAATACTTCGTGAAGTTAAGCTTAGATCTGAAGCTAAAAAGAACTCCCAAAAAATGTAACAGTTAAACTATTTTGCTAACAAGAACACCCAACACATGGTAATGTAACAATAAATCGTATTAATACTGTAACAAGTAACAGTAGATCGTTTTGGTAACAAGAACATCCAATACATGATAATGTAACAACAGATAGTGAGGCTAAGAAGCATCTTCCGTACCGGTACATCGTAATGATTCCTTTAGACAAACACGAACATACATAAATCTGATTTTGTAAAACTGTCAAGAACGTAGAACACGTAATTGTGTTTATGTAGGATGTGATGCTAATAAGAATACGTCTGATACACATACTACATACTGCTTTTGTAAGACGTGATAGCCTACAATCGATCCTTTCGAACATTCGAGACATAATGACGTGAACGTTGACAATTTGGTCCCAAGAAATTAAAACAAGTCTGAAACTACCGTAGCTCCAATGTCACAATTTTAGACATTGGAATCTTTAACAATAATAAAATGCCTTTGGAGAGCTCAGGCTCCATTTCACCAGCATCTGTGAAGTATCGGTTAGGCTATTCGACGGTGCATTGGGTTTGATTCCCGTGGGAAAAGTATTTCGGTCTACCTGCTGGAATAATGTACCACATTCAGCCCATACTGGCCCTGACCCCAGGATCGAAGCTGCCTGCCTCCTAAAAAAAGTGATGTCAATGGAAGAGTGAAACAAATGACATTTACAGTCGTTACAATCCGGCACTCTTTCAAGGAGAGGAGCCTGAAGTTGACTTTCTATGGAAATCAAATTAAGTTACATTTTATTTTTATTTTTGACACACCACAGTGGACTGGACTATTGCGCTCAATTGTGCTCAGTCAGCAAACAGCCCCTCCCCCACCATTGTGTTCAGTCAGGACTCCGCCCCCCCCCCCCAAACCTATCCACAATAAAAACAACCAAAACCAAAACCGAAACAAAGAAAGAAAGAAAGAAAGAAAGAGAGAAACAAATAAACAACCAAACAAACAAACCAAAAAACCCTAAAACAAACACACCAACTACCCCTCAACCCGCCCCCCCCAAAAAACAACAACAACAACAACAAACAAACAACCCTTACAACGATACGAAAACGTGTTCCCCTGGCCACCATTTCAATCTTGGAAAAGTTTACTATTCATGTTTGACATGAATAAATACGAGGGTCGTTCAAAAGGTTTTGCCTCCTCTCCAATAACTTCTAAACTATTCAAGATATCTTCATGAAATTTCTACACAATTGACTTTCAATATGTTTACTCTCAAACCAAAAAAACACCCAAACAGAATTATGCTATGATGTTACACCTTTATGCTATTGCTGTTTACATCATAGAAGCTAGGGTACATTGTCGCCGAGAAAATGGCGTCCAGCAAACCTATGAATGTGCGCTTAAAGCAAAGAGCTGTTATTGAGTTCCTTACTGTAGAGGGAGCTGCACACATTGATATTCATAGGCGAATGAAGCTTGTCTATGGTGAAGCATGTGCAGATGTAAGTACTGTTCGAAGATGGGCAAAGGAGTTCGTTGAAATCAGTCCAGCAGAGACAGATTTGCATGACCAAGCTCGTTGCGATCGTCCCAACTCTGCCAGTGATGTTCAACATCAGGAGAGAGTGGATTTGATCATTCAAGCAAACCGGCGATAAAAAGTAAGAGATGTCAGTGAAATGCTAGGGATTTCTGTAGGGAGTGCTCAGTATATTATCCATGGTGTGTTGGGTTACAGGAAAATGTGTGCACGGTGGGTTCCCCACATGTTGTCTCCAGAGCTGAAATTGAACCGAAGTCAAGTTAATGATGAACCCCTGGCTCGTTATACCGATGAAGGTGAAGCTTTCTTACGCCGTATAGTCACAGGAGACGAGACTTGACTTGGGTACACCATTATGACCCAGAGAACAAAAGACGATCGAAAGAATACAGGCACACTGGTTCACCTAGCCCCAAGAAATTCAAAGTTGTTTCATCTGCAAAGAAAGTTCCTATGACAGTGTTCTGGGACTGATAGTCTGATTCGTATGGGATTTTTGGAACATGGTTCCACTATCAACTCTGAGCGATAGATTGAGACCCTGAGAAAACGTAGAGCACGGCAGTCACGAGTTCGGCCCGGAAAAAATGCAATTTTGCACCACTACAACGCCCGTCCTCACACGAGTTGACAAACTCAAGATGCCATGAAAAGTCTCAGATTTCAAGAGACTTTACCGCACCGATTATACAGTCCAGACCTTGCTCCATCAGACTTTTATCTCTTTCCTAAGTTGAAGGAGTACCTCAAAGGAAAACGTTTTGCAGATGGCAATGAAGTTCAAGAAGATGTGCGTCACTGGTACAGAGAAAATCCCAAGGAATTTTTCGCCGACGGCAAGCGACAACTTTTTCGACGTTGGCGGATCTGCATCGACAAAGAAGGCGACTGTGTGAAGAGTAAAGGTACTGTCATGTAGCAGACATCCTAAGCTTTCATTTGGTGTATAACATTTGTAAATAGCATCAGTAATACAGAAATTATAAACTTGAAGGCAAAACTTTTTGAACGACTCGTGTAGTTTTAGAAAAAATTATAGTTGACCTTCCGGGCAAAAAAGAGTGAACACCCTTCTCTGTTCCAGCGAGCCAAAACAACAAAACTCTCTCTCTCTCTCTCTCTCTCTCTCTCTCTCTCTCTCTCTCTCTCTCGCTCTCTCTCTCTCTCTCTTTCTTTCTCTCTCCCTCCCTCTCTTCTATCCACACCGTACCTCACCACACCACCCCTCTCTTTTCCTTCCGCCAACACACGAGACAAGCAAACAAAATACATGTATGTTTGTGTATGCGTGGTTTCGTTCGCGCGCGCGTGCTGGTGTGTGTGTGTGGGGGTGTGTGTGTGTGGGTGCGTGTGTGTGTATGTGTGTGTGCGTGTATGCGTGTATGTATGTATGTATGTATGTATGTATGTATGTATGTATGTATGTATGTATGTATGTATGTATGTATGTATGTATGTGTGTATGTGTGTATGTGTGTATGTGTGTGTGTGTGTGTGTGTGTGTGTGTGTGTGTGTGTGTGTGTGTGTATGTATGTATGTATGTATGTATTATGAAGATTCAAGTGAACTGTTAAAAAAGTTTAGAAGGTTTTGTCTCTACAACCAGGGTTGACATGGGGGGCAGATTAAAGTTAAAAAGTAAGTGACACATTCTTAAACTTTCACTCTCAGGACCTACCCTGTAGGTTTCCTTTCTCCGTTCCACTTCCTCTTCACTGATGGAGTTAAAATCCCAGCCGAGGTAAGTCTCGCGAGCCGCCATTATTATAGAAATGACGTCATCAAGTTCTGCTTCGGAAAATTCACACCAGGGCAAAACTTTATAATAATCCTCTCCGTTCCTTGGGCGTCTTACTGTGGTTTGAGTTTGGTTTGGATTCAGTGCTCGGGTGGCTTGCTGTGTGCCTGGAGAGCCTATGGAGACTGAGGAAGCTGGCGATTCAGAAGAGGGCGTGGCTGCTGATGCTGTTGAAAAAGACTCGCTGGGGTGACGAATCCCAATTTTGCCCCCGTTTTGTTTGACACTGGAGAAAGTGGACTTTGGAAACGAGATGTTTAGTTTGTGAAAAATCGGGTCTAATAGAGTCATTTCGTAACAATACAGCTCGCATTTCGACAACGCTTCGGATAAGAGAGCTACCTCGGACTGCGTATCCGGGTCCTCGAGACGTTGTAGAGCTTCCGATGTCATTGTCGCCAAATATGGGCTGGGCAGCTCGATGTCTCTTTCCTTACACACACTTTCAGTAAAAGTTTGACGCACATCAAGGTATGTGACATCATTCTGTTCAGTTTGTAGAAGATTGTCGCTTTCAAAGTCGCTGAGGTTGTTATCGCTCCAGTCCGAGAAGGTTGGAGATGGTGATCGGTACCATGAGCGGAGAATGTCGTCACCTATTTGAGGAAAATCTTTGTCTTGTGAAAAGAAAAGACCAGTCCCACTCTTAGCTGCTTGGCTAATGCTTTCAAAACTTGACGTCTCGTTGTCTGAAGTTGTTTGAAAGTCAGCAGCTTGTGGGAACGTGTTTGCTGCTGTTGCTGCCTCCTCTGCTGTTGCTGCCTCTGCTGCCACAGCCGCTGTTGCTGATGCTATTGTTGCTGTCAAAGCACTGGCTGCTTTTGGCTCTAGTATGCACTGAGGTGTGTCAAAATTGGCAGTGTTTTTTATCTCTGTTGTTGCTTCTGTGCTTGCCACTACTGCTACGGTTGTTGCAGGTTTTGTTGCATCAGTTGCTGTTGTTGTGGATGGTTTTGCTAACGTTTGATTGTATAATGAGACTGGCGAGATTGAGCTTAGGAGATCAGGAGAGGTAACGACATGAGGGAGAGATGGCGACGGTAAAGTAGCGTTGCTTCTTGAGAATCGATCTCTTTCATTCTTGAGCTTAGCTGAAGCACAGACAATGTCTGGCGGGCTAAATTGCCACACGGACTGAGAAACGTCGCTGGTCAGCTCTTCCGTCTCACTCTGAAGTGATGATGGGGAGCCGCACGCGGACGTTTCTCTCTGTAGAGAGCCGGACAGTGCGTCTTCTGTGTGCTCCCCACAACATTTAAGGCACCCACAGCCGAATTTCAGTAATGTGTCTTGGAACTCTAATGATTCCGAGCTTTCGTCGGAAGGAAATGAACGTGTAGAGTTCTCCGGAGAATCAACCGATTCTCGTCGCTTTATTTTGTCTATTGCTGTTGCTTCTACGTGGTGTTTATTCTCGCTCAGTTTTCTCTTTAGAGCTTGCTTCAGATCCTTGCTGACGTAAGTGCATGTCATTTGGGGGACCCACTGGTTTCTGATTGTCTCTGGTAAATCTTTCCTCCGAAACTCTGGTATTTCTTCTCTCGTCTCTGGGGTAGATGAGGGTATAGGGTTGTGGTTTTTCGCACCGGACAAAGCATTCGCTCCAACAAAATTCGCTCCGTTGAACGTATTTGTGTCTGCTTGTGAATCAAAATCCTGTCGAGGCAATAACGACGTTGTCCTCCTAGTTCTAAACTCTTCCGAAAGGTTCAAACCCAAGCCATCAGGAGTGGCTTTGTCGTGAAGCAACATGTTGTGCCTTGTGGCACACGGACTACCGCCCTTGTCTTCTAGACAGACAGATGACGTCACACTTGGAGTGCAGCAAATACCAAAAGACTGGCCTGTGTCACGTACCTGATTGAATTCGACCCTTCCCTTAGACTGACTGCCACGTCCACATGCTGCACAGCTGCAGGACATACAGTTTGAGTGCATAGGAGCTCTGACTACTATAGAAGAGCTAGGTTTTTCAGGTGAATTTCCATAAAAAGAAGCAGATGAAGGCGAGGAAAGGTCAAGGCCACAGTCATTGGTGCCTCGGAAAGTCGTACTGTCTAAATCTGGACTCGAAGATGAGGCTGCGCTTACGAAAACCTGGTAATTCATTTCATCCCCATGGTATTGCGCTGAAGTCGTTCTTTGACGATTTGTATAGCGGCTGTGGTAGTACCCCCTTGAAGGTCCGTGGAATGTGGTTGATGGCGCACGGGGAAGTTGGGATGTTTCTGTAAAATTCCTGCCCTCAGCATGTAAGTTTTTACCGGAAGTTGTATCACATCTATTAGGATTATGATCTGCGAAATGCTTACTGATCTGACTGAAACAGTCAATATTCTCTTGGGGCATATCTGCGCTTATCTCTGAACCAGACCTTGTATTTTGACGTCTGGGAGAAGATTCCGATGCCTCCAGCATGCGGTGAAATTCTTTTATCTCCATTATGTCTTTAGATTTCTTTTCGTAGGAGTATCGGCCTGTCTTGATAGCTGTAGGAGAAATGACATGGGATTGGTAAGAAACCTGAGGCTAGCTCTTGTCTTGTATGTGTCATAATGTGTGAGGGTATAATAATTATTCTCCGTTGGCGCGCGCGTGTGTGTGTGCGTGAAAGAAAGAGAGGGAGAGAGAGAGAGAGAGAGAGAGAGAGAGAGAGAGAGAGAGAGAGAGAGAAAGGGAGAGAGAGAGAAAGAAAGAGAGAGAGTCGAGAGAGAGAGAGAGGGAGAGAGAGAGAGAGAGAGAGAGAGAGAGAGAGAGAGAGAGAGAGAGAGAGCACACTTGTATAAAAGAGCGTCTTCCAAAATATTGGTGCAAGTATACAATAAATGTCGCCACATGCGCTGACTAAGCGCTTTCTTTACTTTCATTCTTTGAAATACAGGTTCTTTTACTTTTAGGAAAACATTTGTGCCTTCTGTTTGATGTCTACAAGATGCGTTGCACTTACAAGAACATAATGATGTATAATATGTTACCACCAACGCTTATTTTTAGTTTTAGTATGAGTCTTATGGTACCTGTGACACAAACAGATTAGATTTGTTTGTTTTTTAAAAAGAGTAACCGACAATGAGAAGTAAGAGAGACAAGGATGATCAATGTTTAACAGAAAAGAAGGAGCAAACAACACCAGAGCACGCGCCAACAACCAACATCAATGACGTATTTGAGAACGTTTTATTCCTATCTGTGTTTGAGTAGAGCCTCAGTCTGTAGACAACGTTAACTACCTTTGACTGCGCTAAATCAGCTTCGAAGATCAGATTGGGAGTGAGTCCACAGGCACAATGCACTCTTATGGAAATATTACAGCTGGGGTCCCCAAACTACGGCCGCCGGCCTGGATCCAGCCCTTGTGGTCATTTATGAAGCCTACCGACATGCCACAATGCGGGAAAAACGTCGAGATGTGCTTTTTAGTATGTGTATGCTCAGGACTTGGTCACCGAAAGAATGTCATCATTTCAATAAACTCTCCAGTGAATATTGTATTAAACGTGTTTTGTAGAAGTCATAACTTCTGACTTATGTACCACATCCTTTTTCTGATTTAATGTCACACATCTTTCATTTATTACCATGCCCATGTATAATATTGAACAAAATAGATATCCCGCCCCGCGCTCGGGATTCTCTCTGTTATCCGGCCTACGTTGAAAAGAAGTTTGGTGACCCCTGACTTACGGCAAATGGGCTCGATCCTAACACCATCACAGCTATAGAGACGTAAATACTCACTTGTGTTCTCCAAAACGGGTTCACAGACATTTTTACTACTGGATACACTAGAGATGTACCTGCAACTAGTGCAGTTTCTTATTCTTCATACGGAGAAATACGTTATAACTTTGTTTAAATCTCTCTTCAACAAACACATATGTATTTGTCTTGCTTCTACAAGCACTTAACGGGTTAACATACACGCATGATTACAACACCCAGTTGTGTGTAAGCCACACGGCAACCAATACAACACACCGCACTCACCATCTTTGCTCATTCCCACGGCCAGGCATTTCTTGTAACGACATTTTGGACAGCTCCCCCGTCGGTCGGTCTCCGGTCCTATGAGACAGTTTCCAGATCTCTGACACTCGTACGGCTCAACACGGGTCAAACTACGCCGGAAAAATCCCTGAAATTGAAAGAGAAAACGCTTCGTAAAAATCAATACCGTATGATTTTGGAAACAAAAGAAAATTAGAAAAAAATCAACACCGAAAAAAAAAGATTGTGTAAACAAAAGAGAAACATATTTATAAATCAATACTGCAACATTTAGCAAATAAAACATAGCGATCTTTAAAAAACCCTACACATTACAGAATTATTCTGAAATAATTAATGATTCATAAACCGCCGGTCCATGCCATGTGAACTGACATAGCACCACACCCACGAAAAGAATGCGTTGATGGATCGATAAATAGCACGCACTGCTGTAAAAACAGCAAACTATAATTTCATGAAGGATTGAAAGAGTGAATGAATGAATTAATGGACGAATATTTAAGTCGGTAATTTATTGATTTTTTTGGGTGGTGGTGGCGTGTGAATGTACCAGGAACGAAGCAAGCAGTCCCGATTCGGGTCAAAATTATGGATTTTGTGTTGTATACATTTTTAGCTTCTTCACTCTCTCTTACAACGATTTCATTGCATAAGAACCACCTAAAGCCTCATTTTTTCCAATTACCTGGCACGTTATTCACCACCATTTCCTCATAAAGTTTTTTTTTTTTATTTTTCTTTATCACCCGTTTTCTCAAAACACGGTTTTTTATATCCTTTTTTGAATAACTCCGTTATCTTTCGTCCAATCTTCATGAAATTTTCATAGAATGAATGAAGAGAAGATGTAACTTGTAACACAAAACATGTATATGTCGGATATTTTGAGATATATATGTGGAATACATTTTTGGTAGTGGTGTCTGGAGAGTGGATTTTTACGGATTTTTTCAAACTTGACGAATATTTCAGAAAAAAAATCCATTAAAAATGTTCCCATCCGTTTTGGAAAAAATTTAACAAAGAAATCTGTAGGTCTGTTGTCTGCTAACATGCATGCAAAATAAGAATCTATTTCCATGAAGAATAAGTGCGGTATTCATTGTGTAAGACATGTCAACAAAATCCAATATGTCCGCCGTCACCACGGCAACGAAACTTTTTTCTCAAATTAGTTTGAAAATTGTAAGGCTCTTCACTATGCTTGTTATAATATGTGTGAAATTTGGTAAAATTTGATCCGCTAATAAGCGAGATAACCTTTAGGTGTAGCTATCCCCCCCCTTAATTAATGAATTTTCTAGAATACAGCTAACGGGTGTTTACAAAAATATATTGATCTGTTAAGAAAAACTGATACAAGTCATTGTGTGAAAGCTGGATACTTTATGTTCGACAATTGAAGAAATATTTGACAACAAGTTGCGCCACCAACTTTTGACCGCACCGCGGACCGCCAACGCCAAGGTTTCGAATTCAAATAACCTGCCACGAGTCTAACAATTACGCCACAGACTCCAACAAGTCGAGGATAGGAACGTTTGTATGGCAAACATTAAATATTTGTACAAAGCTAGAGTCCCACACCGTTCGATAGTTCTTCCCACATGACGGGGAGGTGCATAGTTTCTCCAACAGAGTTTAGAATTTGTCTTGGGAATTCCCGCTCTGAGGGTTTGACTCATTGAACAATCCCCCCCCTCCCCCCTCGAGTACAGTGTCTGTAAAATGAATCAAACAGGACCGTTAATTCAACGCACATTAGGAAGAACTTGAAAGGTTTCTCTTCGCGACAGGCCCCGTCGAATCACGAGCTCGAAACCGAGGGTTAAAGGGAGAGGGGGTGAGATGTGCGCTCTAAGGGTAACGGTACATAATAATATGATATAATGGGGTGGGTAGTGGGGATGACAATGCCGGGATAAACCTTTCCCGAAAAATGGGTCAAAATATCGTGTTTGAGCTTTTTTCTGCTTCATTGAGTACCTGAATGTATCTAGGCATTGAAATCGGAGTGTATATTTTCAGCTTTTCTTCCCTTTTGAATCGAATAATTTTGATAATGTCAGTAGTGGGATATATTCTCTTAATTTGGTAAATGATCGACATGCGTGTGTGCGTGTATATGTGTATGTGTGTTTGAGTATGTGTGTGTTAGTGTGTGTGTTTGTGTGTGTGTTTGTATGAGTGCGTGCGCACGTGTGTGTGTGTATGTGTGTGTGTGTGTGTGTGTGTGTGTGTGTGTGTGTGTGTGTGCGTGCGTGTGTGTGTGTGTGTTTGTGTGTGTGTGTGTGTGTGCGCGTGTATGTATGATTTCTTCATTTCAAGCAACATAGGATTTCTAGCAGGGTAACGTTATTTTATATCGGTTATCACTGACTAACACGGTGTAAGAATCAGCGAGAGTGCAGAAAGAAGAGAGTGTTCTTTGTTTTTTGCAAAACAGTTTAAAACTCAGTCTCTTGACAAATTATTCAACGACACTATTTTTTTGCGAATGCGCCTTTCCCACTGCGCTAGTGTTGTAATTATAGGGCCCGTGTCCATTGAGACGGACACCATCAGAGATAGTTTGTAGCTATATATATATTTAAAAACTATCTCTTGGCTAATTGGTCCCATTCTCATTTCTCCTGGTTTTGATCCAAGTTGTCAAACGTTGTTTCTGTGTCCGTTGTGTAGTTTGCTTTGCATACAGCTCTTGAAGTTGTGTGTGTACATTGCAGACGGTGGTAAATTTGAACTGTGGGTACTTAACCTGCACCCCCCTCCCCCCCAAAAGAAAACACACAACAACAAAAAAACAACAAATAAAAACAAACCAAAAAACAGCCAAACAAGAAAAAACAACAAAACAACCAACCCCCCAACAAAACAAAACAAACTAACAACAACAACTCAAAAAACAAACATACAACCACCCCTCCCCCTCCCCCCCCAAAAAAAAAACCCCACAACAACAGCAACCCAACAAAAAAAAACCAAAACAAAACAAAACAACAACCCCAAAACAAAAATAAAATTGAGTCCGATATCAAAGCATGAAAATAATATTATTATGTTTGTATCACTTTCCCTTGTCATGCAACTTGGCACATCGAGCGAGCATTTGATTACTACACACCACTACTGCCTTAATTAGTCATAATCAGTATCGACCACGGCCAGTTCGCTCAGAATTACAAAATTCTCTCTAACATTTTTTGACCGTTTTGAGTTACCAAGCTCAGAAACAAATTGTTCTATCTGTTCTATTAAAGGGGGGGCGCTACACCTGAAGGCTATCTCGCTTATTAGTTGACCAAATTTTACCAAATTTCACATATATGACTGGCATAGTAAGGAGTCTTAAAATCCGCAATCAAATTTGAAAAAATTCGTTTCCATGGATACGGCGGCCATATTGGATATTGTTGACATGTCTTACACAATGAATACACCGCTTACTGCTCATGGAAATTGATTGTTTTTTTTTTTTGCAAGCGTGTTCACAAACATTAGATCTAAAAATTTCTCCGTTGTTTTTTTCCTAAACGAATTAGAATTTTTTAATTAATTTTTTCCAGGGGTAGTATTCAAGTTTGCAAAAAATCGGAGAAAATCCACACTCAAGACACCACCAACAAAAATCTATTTCATATATTTAAAAAATTCAACAGATAAATTTTTAGTATTGCATCTTTTCTTCATTCTGTGAAAATTTCATGAAGATTGGATGAAAAATGGTGGAGTTATTTTTAAAAGTATATAGAAAAACCGCGTTTCGAGAAAACGGGCTATATAGAAAAATAAAAGATTGACTTCATGAGGAAATGGTGGTGACAAACATGCCCGGTATGTGAAGAAATACGGCTTTAGAGGGATTTTATGGGGTGAAATAGTTGTAAGAGAGGCTGAAGAAGCTCACAATGCCTACAACTC
>NW_004797712.1:173891-175146 GCF_000002075.1 Aplysia californica | reverse complement strand
AGAGAGAGAGAGAGAGAGAGAGAGAGAGAGAGAGAGAGAGAGAGAGAGAGAAAACTCTAACCACTTCTGTAACTTCTAAAGAACATGCATGATCAACACTAAACCATTTTGGAAAAATCAGACGACATGACAGACTGCTGTACTCCATCTTTACTTATAAGCATAGGCTAAATCAGTCAAACTCCCAGTTCTGTCCGCTCACAAATGTGTGCGAAAGTAAGGCAAAATATTATCTCCTCCGTTCCCATCTCACAGCCCCCTTAAAACCCTTCTCCCCTCTCCCAGCCACCACTATAATTACTAACAGGCCTTCTTTACAAGCTGACACTTCTATCCAAGCCTACTCTGTAACTCTAACAAAAGGCTCTTATAAAAGCTGGCGTCGCTGTGAAGTGGTTAAAAGAAAACAGTATCTTCATCTAACAGCGCAAAAGAATGAAACAAAACGTTATGATAACATATCTCTTTCTGTGTGTCAAGTTTCTCCTGCTTACAATGTTGCCCGTACCACCATCTGCCATAGAGCTTGGTTCAACAATTAAGTATACACTCTGTGCAGAGAAAGTGCTGCAAGCCTGTGGGGCAACTTTTACAGTTCACTCGCTACCTCAGAATTATTACAACGTTCTGCTCAGTACCTAGTTTTGAGAAATTTGACGTTAAGGAAATTTCAGTTTCACAATGTATCAAGCTTTGTGGAATGCAATTCTTTGAATGTCTTGATAACGACTCCGAATAATCTTACGATTTTGACAGAGCAGATAAAATATTTGGTTTCTGATATAATGGTCTAAGTAACTCAAAACTGCTAAAATTATGATGTTGGCCAACATTTCAGCCGTCCTGGTCTGGTCACAATGGAGCCTCCGATTTGCAGCTTCAGGGTATTGAAATAGTTCAATATCCAACTAAACAAAAACTTAACCAAAGAGAATCACTGTGGATTTGGAACTTGGGGTCTCGCAAAATTCTCACTGGCCTTAACATCGACGAGCCCCATTTTAAGATAAAGGACCTTAATAAATTTACAACGTAACATACTAATCACCCCTTATGTTCCAGTAACCGCCTCCCTTTGGCCCTGCCTTTCTGTTATATTCCTTACTTCCACGTACTTGTCCCCCCCCCTCTCTCTCTCTCTCCCACTTTTTGCCTTTGTGTTTCCCTTCCTCTGGCCTTTTCGACTCAATGAATGTGTTCACCGCACCCTTACGTTATTATATTATTCCTTACCTCCATGCATATGTCCCCCGTC
>NW_004797712.1:170437-172534 GCF_000002075.1 Aplysia californica | reverse complement strand
TCTCTCTCTCTCTCTCTCTCTCTCTCTCTCTCTCTCTCTCTCTCTCTCTCTACCACTTCTGGCCTTAGTGTTCCCCTCTCTCTGGCCTTTCCGATTTGTACTCAACGCTCCTTTAAGTGTTGTGACATGTATGTACGCACTTTAGTTTTTACAGCATGTGTAGATCTTGTTTGTTTGTTTTTGTAAAGTGTTTTACGGCGCTCGCAACTGCATAAGGTCATATAAGCGCGGGACACACCTAATATTTTCAGTTGGTAGGAAATTTGGAATTTTGCCCGGATGGCGGCCGAAGCCTACTCTTATCGATCTTAGACCACCAAGGGATCTTTAACGTCCGCAACTTGCACACGGGCCCTCCGAGATTTTTCGCCCTTGTCCGAGAAGGCTAGGTATAGAAAGACAGCAGTAAAGAGGAGCCAAGGAGTAGATCTAGCAGTAGAAAGGCTGCAGAAAGAGTCAGGTGTACAGAGGAGGGGGCAAAGGAGGTGAGGGGGTGGGGTGGGGGCAGAAAGTGGAAATGAAAGCAGACAACAGAACATTGCTAGAGAGCAGGAAAGGAGGTGAAAGGAGACAATTTTAGAGAAGAAAATGTTTTCGGTCGCTACCCGGATTCGAACCCGGGACCTTTGAATGAGAGGTCAACACCTTAACCTCTAGGCCACGAGAGCCCCCTGTGTAGATCTAGATTCTTGCCATTTATATTGTGAACGTTCCTGAGGAAGCCCGTCGTTGAGGGCGACACGTTGAACTTCTGAAAATTTTTTTTTGGGGAAATACTACCAGGTCTTAACTGTTTTAATGTCTGCTTTATACAATGATGATGATGACGATGATGATGATGATGATGGTGAATACAGGTGTTGATGATGATAATGATGATGATGAATATGATGACGATAAAAGAGTAATAATAATAATAATGATAATAATAATAATAATAATAATAATAATAATAATAATAATAATAATAATAATGATGATAATGATGATGATGATGATGATGATGATGATGGTGATAATAATAATAACAATAATAATAATAATATCAATAATAATAATAATAATAATATCAATAATAATAATAACATTAATAATAATCATAATCACACACATAATCATAATCATAATAATAATAATAATAATAATAATAATAATAATAATAATAATAATAATAATGATAATAATCTGTATCATAATCATCATATTATAGATTGGTGACACACACTCACATAACAAGAACAACAACAAGAATAAGAACAATAATACAGATGACAACAGCAACAATTGCAATAAAAACAGCAAGCAACAGAGATCCTGAAGTAATGGAAGCTTTTTTGTAAAAAGTAAAGTGTGAAATCAAACTGAAAATCATCTTAAAATAGTGAACAAGAAAAATAAGAAAGGAAAAGACAGTAGATCTATTTTTTAGCCTATCATTACTACGACGAGATTTTTTTTCTTCACAATTTTACAACCACTGGCCAATCGTTTTTAGAAAGATGTGCTTACCTTGTTCACAACAAGTCCTAAAGATACGGTGACGCACTTATATATGACCTATAAGCGAAGCAAGTGTTTAAACTGTATTTTCCTTCCTCCGAGCAAGGGAAATATTAATCAGAAATGAGGTAACTAGTCAGCGCTAGTATAAAACTGAAACAGTACTTGTACTAGATCTAGTCTTTACTTTTCCGATCCAGCGGCCATCTGAGTTCTAGCCCTTCGGCCTAAAACAGAGACAGTAGTCAATAATTGCATCAGCTAGCCAGGGTAAAAAACAGCAAGGCTACAACTACAAGCTTGGGTTCACAAGCGAAACGTAATACAGAGACACACCTAACGTGTTGTATTACAGACGGCGCAGGATCGTGATGGTTACGCGACAGGGAATAAGTGAGGCCAAAAAACGCATGTGAGGAAGAGTGAAAGAGAGAGTTAGTGGGGGAGAGGAGGCAGAGAAAGAGAGGGAGAGAGAGAGAGAGAGAGGGAGAGAGAGAAAGAGAAAGAGAGAGAGAAAGAGAGAGAGAGAGGAGAGAGAGTGTGTGTATGAGAGAGTGTATGAGAGAGAGAGGGAGAGAGAGAGAGAGAGAGAGAGGG
>NW_004797712.1:162801-169957 GCF_000002075.1 Aplysia californica | reverse complement strand
AATAAGTAACGAAAAGACGTAAAAAAAGAACGTGGAGAATTGAAAATACCTCCAAGATAAGAGCCTTAAGGGAAGGGCCGAAATGGAGGGGGTGAGCAAATTGGAACGAGGTCGCTCAATACAAAAAAACGCTCCGTACTGATCTTTTCCACAAGCCAGATCGGGCGCCCCCTGGCCCCCAAGAATCAAGAACCGCATTTACCAAGGGAAATGATAACGGTGAATATTAGATTGGCGTCTTAACAGTATAACAGATTAAAGGCTAGAGAAACAATGGACCGAAGGGAAACATTGATAGCTAAACTTAGTTACTTTGAAAACTCTTTAGGGGTGATAACGACAGCCATGACTATCTAGCCAAATTCCTAAAATCAAAAGTGCATTGGAAATAGAAGTTTGATATGTTTGCCACATCTGAAATTCTCTCTAATGGAGTTTTTCGATTTTAGCTTTTAATAAAACATTTCCCCTTTCACTAGAGAATTAGCTGTAATCATCCTTATCAATAAAGGAAAAGAACAGTATAGTAACTCAAGGAGAAGAGCCTCTGAAATTTAGACAATATACAGACGATATAATCGTTTTTTTGAGAGACACAAACTATTTGAAAGAAACGTTAGATCTAAGTTGCAAGAATACTCATTTTTTTCAGATCTGATCTTGAATCGTAACAAAACATTTGCCATGTCAACAAAAGTGCAGCACATCGACACCGCAGGCATAGAATTATATAGGCCTAGAGTGTAGTTCACAGATGGTATGAAAGTGCTCGGTTTGTACTTCAGAAGTCACAAACTATCGACAGAAATAGACAAACATTAGACCATAAGGGGAGACAACCTGCTGGCAAGATGGTTACGGCATGATCGAACAATTTTTTGTAAATTGCTTCTGTTAACATACGGAACAGTATAGTTCAACTTTATAATGTAAAGCATTACCATACCAAACAGTGTATAACAGAACATATACATTATTTTAGCGGGGGGGTTTTTGGTCGTAAAAAACGATTCAATATAGGAAAACAAGAAAGAAAGGGAGAAACACAGCGTTTTCTTGTTGGAACCTGTGGGGGCTAAGGATGCCAGACAAAATGGTATCCAAGATTCAATACTTTTGGCAAGGGCAGAAGCGCCCTTTAACCCGGACCAAAAAACAATAGAAGGCATAGGCTAGTCAAATATTCTTTTAGAATTTTGGGGCTTGCATGTCTTTAATAAAAGTAAAAGTAATATCTCTGTGAAGGACTTCAAGGGAATGTGATCCCCAGTTCGGTCAGGCAAGAGGTCTTCACAAAACGGCTGTAACATGCAGACTTGTTGCTCCCTTTTGGGAGTGGCCCTCTTTTTAATAAAACTCATACAAAATGATATTATGATAATGTGGACATGAGATATGATTCTTCCATCCTGTTCACAAAGAGTTGTAACAGTTGGGGGACAAGTTTTGAATCTAGACGGGTATACTAAAATAAGTCAATGTGTCAGCAGTTTTTTAGCATAACTCATTGAATACTAATAAACGAACGCATTGCGCAGTAAGTACTGTCCCGGGTCTCGCATCGTCGCTCGTAACAGATGCGTCTCTTTTCAGTGATAACATAGTAGTGGGAAATAGAGGGCGGAGAACGGTAAGTGATGAAATTAAAACCCAAAGTATGGCTTAGAAAATACAACGTAAAATTTGCAAAAACAAAACAAAACAAGCAAGCAAAAAAGCAAACAAACAAACAAACAACAAACAAACAATCAAACAAACAAACAAACAAACAACAAACAAACAAAAACACACACAAATAACAAAAAACAACTACAACAAAACACAAAGCGCTGAGGCATCGTGCATGGTCTGTACGAAACTCGTCTAAAAAGCTTTACATTTACATGGAAGATATTTCATGACATCTTCCCTACAAATACAAATAATATTGCACAAAATGAACATTAAATAATACGCAAACTGCGAGTATTACGGGGTGCAAGACTACATTGAGTGGAAATAACACTCCTTTGAAAGGAAATAGAAAGGCAATTACAAGTCAACCTAGATCTTGATATTTTGATCGAGTGACCAGATGACAATGCGTCGACCTTCACCAAAAAACCTTATTTTGAACGCATAAACTTGGCCAAAGTGATAGGGAAGTCAACTGTTTCGAAGCGGTTCGACGGATATTATAGAGCTCCCAGACTGGGCAGATGCTTTTCGATATTAATAATAATAATAACAATAATAATAATGGTAATGATAATAATAAAAATAATAATATAATAAAAATAATAATAATGATAATAATATTAATAATAATAATAATGATAATAATAATAATAATAATAATAACAATAATAATAATAATAATAATAATAATAATAATAATAATAATAATAATAATAATAATAATAATAATAATATGGAGCTTCCCTGCCCTACCTTTTAATACTTTCGCTTTCGCTTACATGAAGGGCACAGAGACTTGATAATATGGGAACTCAGTTCAGACAACAAAAGAACTGAAGGGGTGGAATGTTTCTACAATCACGTTGGATGATCTTGTCACCTCAGGTAAATCTTTAACTACTTTTATTTTTGTCCCCAGATGTAATGTCTTATTTCTGTAAACCTTGTAGTTGTAGAGTATTATAATATAAGGGGGTCCACTCGCAGACGCGTGCAATCACATGGGGTAGAATAGGACATGACTAATACAAAGCTGATTAACCCATCTTAAAGTTAAAGCGTATTGCGAGGATTGTTCCAATCTATGCCAGTAATGATTAACTCTCGCTCTGTCATGACAAAAACATCTGTATTCTGTCTTTTACCAACTGCTTTGTCTAACATTCAGATGAGGTGGTTCGAAAATCTAGAATAGATATGAGCTAAGCTATTTTGCCTATTCTAGTAAAAATGTCAAATAGAATGGTTGAGGCGGAGCCGATCAGTATCCTTAGATTTAGATAAGACCCAAGTGCAAAACGTGTGTCAGTACTTTTTTGGGTGACTGGGCACTTTATGTAATTCACTGGGAGATTTGGCATGGTTTTCGTGGGCTTTTACATGTTGGATCTCCCAATGAAAAGCCAGGGGACCCTTGACGGACAGCCTTAGTCGCTCGTTCTTAAGAACATTGCATCCATTTGTACACGTGCTCTGGCATTTGCTTCAACACAAACAGGGTGCGCTCAGTCATCATACAAGCCACATGACTGTTGTGTGCTCGCTAGCCACGGTAGGATAATTCACATTTTAACAAAGCTACCAATTAGAAGTGGTCTCATAAGATTTTTTGTGGCTTCATTTTTATTAACTATTAGGGTCGGTATCACACATATAGTTCCCAAATCTAGTCTCTCTAGGTGAGGAGAGTTTTAAAAAAACAACGCCCCCCCCCCCTTACACTCAACCACACACACGCACATTTCAGCCAGTTTTAGGGGAAGGCGCAGAAAAGGTGACAGCAGCTAGAGAAAACGTACATAACAAGATGGCCACTCAGCCAAAAGAGTGTCCGCCGGAAGTTCGCTCTTTGCTTCAGATGGCGCTGCAGTCTGTTTTGAAGCTCTCTTTCGTTTTTCCAGAAGAAGAATAGGAATAGCACCTCCTTGCATGAGCAGATCGACTGCTGTTCATCAGCAGTTCGGGTTCATTCAGTGTGGAGTTTTAGTGTTTTTTTTCATTTAAATGACTTATCACCTTTTATTCTAAAGTCAAATTAAACGAAGAAAACAATCACCCTTTCCTCCGGAAAAGGTTTTTTGTCAGCGTAACCAAAAGTGTTCTTCCGAAATTTATTCAAAAACTTGCTAGTTTCACTTTGATTTTTTAAACTCAAGTAGGGTAACTCTGTTCGCAAAGGGTGCGCATTTGCGAAGAGGGCGCCACCGATTTTAGAGGACACTTTTTTAATTGGCTCAAAGAGAGAAGTGGCCCCTCCTGTTATGTAAACTCTTTGCTATCACTGCGTGGATGCTCTTACAGTCGATACTATCTAGATTGAAGACGGCCACAAATTGTCCAGGAGAAAAATGACCAACATTAGACAGGTGGCCGTCTAAAAACAGTGTCATTGTAATGTAAAAAAATACATAACAAATGACGTGACCATTTGCTGTTTGTTCATGTGATTGTCTTATACAGTTGGCCGATAGAGCACGAGAGCACGTTTGACTATAAGCTAATGGATCTAACCCACTCTACCCTAGGCCTACACTTCCGGGTTGTCAGCTCTCCCACTTAAAAAAACCCAACAACAACAAAAAAACCCAAAAAAACAAATAAATTTCGACTTATCTCATCAAAATTTGGTTCACATTTTATTCAAACCTTAACTGGGTGTATTGAAAATTGGAATACAAAATATGTCTATGCAATACTTAGAGGGAAAAGGTCTATGCACAGAGTAAAAAAGTAGACAAGAAGCGAAGAAAGGGAGTGTGTTCAAATTTCGCACCCCCTCACATGGTTCACGAATATAATATCTTTCTTTGTCCGAATGTGGGCTTGCACTTTTGGTCATAATCTGCTTCAAACGAAAAATGGTTACTCTTACAATTAGGCTATAGTCTGCTTCACACAAAAATAGCGTTTTCGATCACGAGAGCAATTTTTTCCATACCAATACCGTCGGCGTTAGGGTTGGAGCATTGCTGGCGCATACTGATATTATCGGCCTTAGGAAGTGGTGGCCCAAGAATAGAGTTCAGAACCCACCCTGGCAATTATTGTTTCTGAGAAAAAGATCCCTTTTTTTCGTAAACGAACAATTCTCAATTACTAAAAGTTTATCTTCTTTTTTTTTTTTAAAGAATGTATTTTTGGAAAAAAATGTTGGTACCTTGCTATGTTCTGAAATCGAAGTTATCTTGAATCTTGAAGACTCAAAAAAGAGTAATCGGGATTCAAATTCATTATCAAAGATTATATCGATCTACAGAGTATACACAGTGTCAACGCGTATTCATTGCTTTCGCCTTTTTCTCATTCATCTGTTGTTGTTTGAATAGTCCCTCTTCTTTCGATTCAAAATCTAAAACTGTAATGTCTGCCCAGGAGGCTCTATAGTAAAGGCTCTCATTTTTCGGTGAAGGTCAGTGTTGGTTCTCTAACTTCACACTGTATAGATTGGGTGGTATAGCGCCGTCCCACTAGTGCCGGGCGCCTTGGTTCCCGATTATTGATGGAAGCTAGGAATCGTAGGAATCGACTCCGAACCCAATTACTTCACTTCAATCAATACATGCAATCGACGACTGCACCGCTCTCGCGCTCTCTCTCTCTCTCTCTCTCTCTCTCTCTCTCTCTCTCTCTCTCTCTCTCTCTCTCTCTCTCTCTCTCTCTCTCTCTTTCTCTCTCTCTCTCTCTCTCTCTCTCTCTCTCTCTCTCTCTCTCTCTCTCTCTCTCTCTCTCTCTCTCTCTCTGGCTCACACTAGTACTTTCTAATGATGTAATTTCTTCCGGTATTTACCTGGTTGGCTCCGAACATCTTCAGGGCTTAGGATCACCTTGATTTCGGAACACTACGAAGCATCAACTTTTTTTTCTACAATATATATATTTTTTAAAAAGAAAATTTTAATGATTAAAGTAACTGGTAACCATTGGTTTACGTAAAAAGGAGTCGGAACATTTCTTCCGTAGCATTAAATGTGGGAATCGGTTCCGGAATCGTAATCAAAGGGGTCGGACTACTCGTTGCTCGACGGAAGTAATTGTAGGTGTCGAACTAATCGCTAATCGCTCGAAGTAATAGCAGGGGTCAGACTAATTGCTGCTCGCCGAGGTAAATGCAGGGGTCGGACTAACTGTTAATCGCTACATATATAGTCATGATACAGGCTAGGGGTCGAAACCACTGAAAGAAATCACATCACTGGCTATAATGAAAGTAATTAGATTCGGAACCGATTTCTACGATTCCTAGGGAATCTTTGGTAACCGAAAAACAACGGAATCGCTCACCTCTAGCAATAGGGCTGGCACGGTGTTTTCTGTCGATCTCCATTAACAGATGAGCTTAATTTTTCCCCTACCGATGTCCACGGAGTTACATAATTATTATATCGCCTCCGCTGTAGTGACTCAATTATGTTGAAACCAATCTCGGCTAACTTAAAGAACCAGTCACTCCTTTATCAAACTTGTAATCTGACAAATAAATATCTGACGAGGTATACTAAATATCTATTTGTATATTATTCACTCGCAGATACTTTTTCAGGTTTGTAAAACTATTTGCCCGACAGTTTAACCCTATCCGTACGGTCATTTTGTACCCCCAGGGTTGTATTTTTCACATTTTAGAATACGTCTAGTGCGAAGATCTTTTTGAAACTTTCAGTATTTCTCAAAACATCATTTTGACAAACTGCTATGCAAAGCGTACATCTTTGGAAAGTGATTGCACAGAATTCCCCAAGTCGTATGGATACGATAATAAAACATGACGCACGGATAGGGTTAATGTAAGCCTACTAATGATAACAAAGGTATTATCTAAAAAACAGGAAGGAGAAAACTAACTTGTCTGTGGCACAGCGGCGAAGAGCATTACCGCCACCCTATACACGGAGGTTTAGAGACACCCAATTCGTTTTTTGACCTATATTATTATTTTTCTCAATGTCTTTCAAAAGAAGGATTCCAAATTGAAAACAACACAAACATGAGACAGCATTATCACTGAGGACTCCAAGTTGTCAAAGACAGGTTTTACTGATCGTGTCCATGTGAAGGAAAGCAATAAAGACACGTGTCATCAAGAGCACACGTCAACAATGCTGTAAAGTATCACACTTTCGGAAGAGTAGATATAGCAGCGCAGCTAAACGTTGGTAATCTTATAGCAATAGCAACGTCTCACTTTTAAGAACGGATGATAAAGAACAGGCACGTATTGTGTAAGGTTATCGAATGTATTTCGTTCCGAGGAACTCACAAACTCGCCGTTCGTGGTCATGAAAAAGGTGATTTGTCGGGAAACAGAGGTATCTGTCTTGATTTACTGCACAGAGACGCTAACACTGACTGGGTGACTGTTTTATCATTTACAATGTGCTACTATTGCAAATATTGTACTTCCAAAATAATACAAAACAAACTGTTGGACTGAATTTTTTAAATATACTACGAAGAACTGAATAAAGACATGCGCTCTGAC
>NW_004797712.1:147508-161936 GCF_000002075.1 Aplysia californica | reverse complement strand
CTCTAGACACATAAAGAAGCCGTTGAGGAAATTAGAAACAGTGTAAGTCAGACCACTGAGGAACACGCTTCCAAAAGACGCACACATCACAACACCAGCTGAAACGTTGCAAAAGAGACCTGTGACATGATAGTTAATCAAATTTGGTCCTTTACTTGAAACAAAGTAAAATAAATACACTCTCAATCGTCGACCCCTCAAAACTCCAGGACTATCAAAAGTCGTTTCCTATAGGTCTTTTTCAATCGTATCACAGAAAGATAGACTGTTTTCAATACAATCAAGTAACAAACAGAATTAGAAATATTATATTGCAACAAAACAAATAAGTCTGCTATAAGTGTCGTACAATTCAAGGCCTTTATTCAACTCGAAGAACGACAAACTCGACACAACATTTAGAGAAGTATGCAAAATCCTAGAAATCGGTTTATGCCTACTGCCTACCCACAAGGACATCAATGACAGCATCCCCAACTTCGTCAACAGAATAAAATACAACTTTGCGGCAGTAAAAGAACAAAGGGTAGACTTCTTCTTCAAAGTAGGTTTTCTCCAAACAGGTAGGATGAAGAATACGTCTCATTTACCATGCGTTTGACTATCTTCAACCTGCTTTAAGTTAATAGTGCACGCCCGCTTTTTAGACCCACGATCCACCCATAGAAAGCAGTACGGGGTCACGATGAATTCAGTAGACACAGTGTAGAGAGCCGTAAGTACAATAACCAGTTCAATGACCTTCATATCTTCAATCTTCCCCTCCCGTCCCCAAGCCTGTTCACCTGCCCCTGTTTCCCCCTTCCTCCGTTCCACCACCATTGTCTCCCCCCCCCCCTCACTCGCCCACCCCTGCATAAGTGATGCAGCGAATACGCTGATCGCGGTACTTGGAAAAATAGGTAGGTAAGTAAGCAAATAAGTGAGTGAGTGAGTGAGTGAGTGAGTAAATAAGTTAGTAAGTTTATTCGGTTTTTAAGACTATTGGCCCACATTACATCGCAAAAAATACTCATGAGTTAAATAAAGTTTCCATGTATAAAAAAGTACAAGCTGCATACATAGCAAGCTCTTATTATGGGTCAAACATTGCATATTTCTGTCACTGGGCAGAGTCAGGCTGGGAGGAAGTAACAATTTCCTTTGATGGGCGAAAATTTTGGACAATAAAAAATAAACTGAACCACCTTCAGTTTCATGAAAGTTACACCCCTCACATAAAGTTGAATTTATTTATTTCCACCGATTAATATTGTTATTTAATGGAAGCTAGGCGTTTTTTAACAAGGCTATGACTCTTCTGTTTCAATACTGTGGGAGGTTGATGATATACTCAAGCCGTTTCTTAAAGGGGAATTGTCAGAGAATAAATTATACCTGCGACAGACTTCGTCCTCTATGTTCTGCACAAAATGATCGACAAACCTATTTCTTTCTTCACTGAGAAATAATTTAGTGCTTCCAGCACTTTGAGAAAACCTGGCATATTCAAACCCCGGGGAAAATAATGGGTTTTTAACTTCAGTAGCCCAGTTGACAAGAACGAGATAATTGGCAAAGTAAAAAATACATTCAATATCCGAGCGGGGGAATCTTTTACATCGAGTATTTTCGTCTGTCTATCTGGAGTCCTGTAACTTCTCAACTAGAGCGGGCCATAATAAGCAGAGTAGAGCAGCCCTCCTCCTAAAGTATCTACCTTGTGTTGGTGGAGGCGTAACACACCTACAGCAATGGCAATCATTTGACCCAGCTGTTGGAAATCCTGCTAAGGGTCATTTTCTGGGGAATTTTAACGTTTAGTGTGAGCACGTTTTTAATCGTTTACATCTGAGTAACTAAAATGGTTAATGTGTCTCGTTAATTTTTGTTTTGTGTGCGTAACCCTTGCCGAGTCCCCAGTGATTACATTGTTGACTTGGTTACAACGCAACTCCGCCTGTCCCCGTGGAGAGCTAGGGTTTGGATCTCTGCAAAAAAAAGGCTTCGTAGTCCACTCACCATCATATTTGTTTTCTCCTCTCAGCCATTTCTTGGGTACAATCACTTAAAGTCCTCTCCAGCCCTCCACCCGGAACTTACTTGACAAGCCATGCACATCAGGGTTTCTGCTCTCTGTGGAGCCGACATAGGCTCAGTCATGACGTCAGGCGCAAAAGATGTTTTTACTGTTTGCTCGCCTGCGGCTTATACCCCGACTTTCAGCTTGCAAACAAAAGTAAGATCTAACACCCAGTCTTCTCGGATAAGAGCCAAAAATCTCGGAAGTCCCGTGTTTAAAGATCCCTTTGTGGTCCGAAATCGACAAGAGTAGGCGTCAGCCGCCACTCAAAAAAAAAATCGAAATTAATTCCTGCCAAACTGAAAAATAAATGTTTAATGTGTCCCCACCCTAATAATGACCTTATGCAGTTGCGAGCGCTGTAAAACACTTGCCAAAACAAACAACAAAATAATATCTTTAAAAAGATAAAGACGGGTCTGGTTCAGTTGAACGACGGAGACACCACTTTCACGTCCCCTGCCCTTTTCTTTTCTTTTTCTCTCTCTCAATCTTATATAATTCTGTCTTACACCCCCCCCCCCCAGCTCTAGACGGCAGTTTTCATAGTATGTCGGCGTGCTTCTCCTTACTCAAACTCAAACTAAAAAATCATCCGTCATTCTTGCAGCTGGATTGCTGTCAACTTCTGCTCAAACTCGTCAGCCCTCATTTTTCACTTCTAATTCACTGAGATCAGAAGATCAGTTTAAGAATGCCCATGAAAGGAAGTGAACAATTAGCTGAAAGATCCTTTGTCCACGTTGCTCCTTCAGTTTGGAACTCCCTTCTCCAACCCAGAGACGCAACATCTGAGTCTAAATTAGATTTGTATTTTAAGACGTATTTAGTTTAGTTTTAGTTTAGTAGGGGTTTTTCGGCACTCGCAACTGCGTAAGGCTCGGGCCACACTGCAAGCAGAGCGGGCACAGCAGAGCGCAGCAGTGAAAATTATTACAAAGACAAAGAGGCGACTGGCTGCGCGACTCGAGGCGGGTCACGCAGCCAGTCGCCTTTTTGTCTTTGTAGTAATTTTCACTGCTGGCACAGCAGAGCGCAGCTGTTTGAGGCGCTAACATTGGGTGGCCACACTGCAAGCAGAGCGGAGCGGGCGGTGCAATGCAACGTCATGTGGCGTTATTTTTTCATATCAGTTTCAATTGCCCAGGGATAGGAAATGACTGGCGCTATTTGTCCTGGTCGACCAGGAGACTCAACAGATAAAAAGCAAGAAAGAAATGGGTGCACCCGAGAGAGAGAGAGAGAGAGAGAGAGAGAGAGAGAGAGAGAGAGAGAGAGAGAGAGAGAGAGAGAGAGAGAGAGAGAGAGATGAAAGGGTTGGCGAAGGGAATGTTGGGGCTAACGATGGGGTCGGCAAGTATAATTATGTTATTATATAATTGAGAAGAGATCATGTAACGCCTTTTGTGGAATAAGAGTTTAGAGTAAAAATTAAATTCAAGGTGTAGCGACTTTGGCCAAGCAGGGCGGACACAGCACAGCACAGCAGTGAAAATTATTACAAAGACAAAGAGGCGACTGGTTGCATGACTCGAGGCGGGTCAAGCGCAAAGATTGAGGTTTATTTATTGCCGCTGACTTAGCTTGAAATTTGCTCACGTCTGCACGCACGTTGTTGTTAAGTGTCAATAAAAGAAATAGATAAAAATCAAAGAGGAGGGGAGAGAGAGAGGGGAGAGAGGGGGGAGAGAGAGGGGAGAGAGTGGGAGAGAGAGAGAGAGAGAGAAGAAAGAAAGAGAGAGAGAGAGTGAAGGGGAGGGGCGCGAGAGAAAATGAGAGATGAATGAATGTACACAAAGGGAATGTTTTAGAGAACAATGAATAGGTATATTTTGTATTCGTGCTCAGACGTGTCCTGCGTGCAAACGTCAGTATATTTTCAAGCTTTGCGAGCTAAGATAAATAAACCCGATTTAATTGCGCTCGAAAACGATGGAAATTTTCTCCCTTCTGTCTGATATTCAGTGACAATAACAATGACAAGAAAGGAAAAAGAAAGTACGTTACAACTTAGAAAAGGGTGATGAAAAGCAGAGTAAACTATTGTAGAGACTTGACAGAACGTCGGGTTGTGAACTAAGCACAGACGAATTAGATCTGAAGTTTATTTACAAACCATTTATATACGCATGTGCACATTAATAATAAAACAACATTCGTTTAACTGGACTACTTTAGCACGCCGGTGTCGTGTAACTTGGCCAAAGTCGCTACACTATGAATTTAATTTGTACTCTAAACTCATATTCCACACAAGCGTTACATGATCACTTCTCAATTATATAAAAACATAATTATACCTACCGACCCCATCGTTAGCCTCAACATTCCCTTCGCCAACCCTTTCATCTCTCTCTCTCTCTCTCTCTCTCTCTCTCTCTCTCTCTCTCTCTCTCTCTCTCTCTCTCTCTCTCTCTCTCTCTCTCTCTCTCTCTCGGGTGCACCCATTTCTTTCTTGCTTTTTATCCGTTGAGTCTCCTGGTCGACCGGGACAAATAACGCCAGTCATTTCCTATCCATGGGCAACTGAAACTGATATGAAAATATAACGCCATATGACGTTGCATTGCACCGCCCGCTCCGCTCTGCTTGCAGTGTGGCACCCAATGTTAGCGCCTCAAACAGCTGCGCTCTGCTGTGCCCGCTCTGCTCGCAGTGTGGCCAGAGCCTAAGGTTATATGAGCGCCAGAAGAATAGAGCTGTTACAACAGAGTAGCAAATATAAAAAAGATGAAGGGGAGATAAGGACGATAGATGTTTGATAGGAAAGAAGAAGCAAACCACACCAGAGCACCCACCAACCACCCACTAAGACGTATTTAATGGACCCATTTCTAACTCAGTAGCTTCATTTTCTTTACAAATGTGTAACTGATTTTGTACCCATTTATGTATGCATTAATTTTAGTCTTAGGATCGCATAGTGTACAATACACGTTACTATGTATCAATTTTGATTGGTGAGGCACATGAGTTCAAGTGTGATAAGAGAGAGGGTATGTGTATATGTGCGTGTGTTGTGTGTGTGTGTGTGTGTGTGTGTGTGTGTGTGTGTGTGTGTGTGTGTGTGTGTGTGTGTGTGTGTGTGTGTGTGTGTGTGTTATTTCTTCCATGTACGCGTAACACTTACGTTTCTCACTGTTATTGTTCTTTTTATGTTGATCTATGCTGAGCTTCTAGAGTTGTGGGCGCACGCGAAAGGGCGCAGTAAAAATGATCTACATTATTACTATTGGTATTACAATTATTATTATTATTATTATTATTATTATTATTATTATTATTATTATTATTATTATTATTATTGTCAATATTATTGTTAGAGTCTGTTATCAAAAACCTGAGCAAGTCTTCTTCGCTTTTTCCTCGAGATAACATTTATTTATTCAAAAGTCCTTTAGACTTTTTATTACGTCTGAATAGCTTCTGGAACTGACAAGAACGCAGACGTGTATGGTGCACTAGTTGGACCCTTCACTGTTACACGCCGAAGGTTTGTTCGGACGTGGGGAAGTTAACTTTTCCAGTACAATCGTTCCTGCTCAAACGGCCTCCTGTATGAGACAATCACCTGTACAAACTGCCACTTCCTATTTCCTCCCTTGAATATTCTAATTTTTTAAAACTTTACAATATGATACTATGTGAGACGATCACCTATCTGAGACGGCCATTTTCCTCTTCGACAATGGGTAGCCGTCCTGGACAGTCTCGGCAGTATCTCCTTCTCTCTACTGGGATGCAGTACCTAATCCAGACCCTTGTTCTTCCTACCAGTAACATTACAACTTACGGAGAAGGACTTTTTGCCTAACGCAGGATCTTTAAATATGACAAAAGAAGATCTCAATCTGGCCAGACAACGTGACCTTCCAAGCACCTTTACTTGATAAAAGACTACGTCACCGTTTTCTTTGAGTACTTTTCAGAAAGTGAATACATGTACACTGACATGTATTATTATAACATCATCATCATCATCATCATCATTATCATCATCATCAAGTTCCAGATTTGCGACAGATTTTTGATGTCCTTGTCAGAAACGTAGCCACATTGTGTTTAAGATATCTCGGGTCTTAGACTTTTCCCTCATTCTTCCCCATAGTAACTCGTAGCAAGACTTTTGTCAATAAATGACCCATGATGCTTACAATTTTTCTAGGCATTGTACACTCATCGGCACCTGGTGTCTTAGGTAGCGCTATAAAAACTGATTTAACAATATCTTCTGGAATCCCGCAGCTGTCATAGTTAGAATTTAAGAGCTTTGTTGTTACTTCAGTACCTAACTCTTCAAGTGTGACAATCACTTCAACCGGGGTATTATCTGGCCCTGTGGTTTTTCTACGCTTTATTTTCTTGATTTACAATCTAAGGGCTTCCCTACGCACTTGCAATAAAAAGTTGGGTTACACATTGAATCATCAGCGGGAGGTGCGTTGCCTTTTTTCGGTTCTTCGTTTCATTCAGCACCAAAAGGGTACTTGGCAAACGACAGAGTAGAATATTTCATTGAATGATAGTGATATACCACGAAAATTGCTTTTGGGATGGACAATCCTACTAAGGAAGTTATCATGAGGACGAGTGATTCTTTAAGGGAAGGCCCTCAACTTTAAAAAAACAACAACTTTAGAAACATTCTATGTCATCCTCTTTATTCAAGGGTACTTATTTTGGGGTGAATTCATAGAAAAAAATCCTAAAGTCATAACTGATAGCTGTGGGAAAATTTATAACCACTGAATATTTATTTTGTTTTTGTTTTTGTAAAGTGTTTTACGGCGCTCGCAACTGCATAGGTCATATGAGCGCGCGGGACACTCCTAATATTTTCAGTTGGTAGGAAATTTTGAATTTTGCCCGGGTGGCGGCCGAAGCCTACTCTTATCGATTTTAGACCACCAAGGGATCTTTAACGTGCGCAACTTGCACACGGGCCCTTCGAGATTTTTCGCCCTTGTCCGAGAAGGCTAGGTGTAGATCTCTCCTACCAGAAGATCAGGGGTGTGGCAGAAAGACAGCAGTAAGGAGGAGCCAAGAAGTAACAGTAGAAAGGCAGCAGAAAGAGTCAGGAGCCCAGAGGAGGGGGCACAGGAGGTGAGAGGGTGGGGGGCAGAAAGTGGAAATGAAAGCAGACAACAGAACATTGCTAGAGAGCAGGAAAGGAGGTGAAAGGAGACAATTTTAGAGAAGAAAATTTTTTGGTCGCTGCCCGGATTCGAACCCGGGACCTTTGAATGAAAGGCCAACACGTTAACCTCTAGGCCACGAGAGCCCCCTAATATTTCTTTACAAAATGATGATGATGATGATGATGATGATGATGATGATGATGATGATGATGATGATAACAACAACAATGATAATAATATTAGTAATAATAATAATAATGATAATAATAATAATAATAATAATAATAATAATAATAATAATATTAATAATAATGAATAATAATAACAATAATAGTAATAAAAATAATAATATCGATAATGAATAAAAACCCAACAACAACAACAAGATGCAGGGTGTGTGCTAAGTGCAATATCTTCACGAAATCAAACAAGAAATTCGGTATAAGAAATAAAATATACGCAAAGAAAATAATAAGACAGAATTAGAAACAGATATGAAACATGAAAACGTAGGTTTTACTCAACACACGATGTTTTAGGAGTCGCCTGTCTATCACCTCAGCGGCGACTCGTCCATCTCTGCTGTAAAGGATCTGTAGTGCAGTCAAAAATAATGCGTGGCGCTACCTCTCCTCAAATATCTCTTGAACGGGCCAACCTACGTCACTCATACTTTGCGCAACAGTTTGTATCATTTTGTCTCAACTTAGTCATATTTTCCCACAACTATTGTGGCGAGACTGAATAAAACTTTTCTTCATAAATTTATATAAAATACTATAAATCTCCGTCTAGCGGAAAATGGGATTGTTCACAGTTCTTCCCGCTTCTCACACACATTTTGCATACGCATATGGCCTACGTCACAGCTCACCAATGACGCATTTTATTGGCAAAACCTGGTACTGGAATTTAATCTTATAGTGAGCATATGTTTGCTCTAAAATTAGCATGCGTTCAATAAGGATAATGTCGCGATCAGGTAAAAAAAAATGACGGACTTACTTTGAAAAGCGATATTGTCCCAGATGTAAACCTTTTAAAATTTGTAGAAACCACCCATTTGAATGTTTTAATTAGTAACTTTTAGAATACGGCTAACAGGTGTTTACAAAAATATTGATCTGTTAAGACAAATCGATACAAGCTATTGTGCAAAAGCTGGAGAGTCTATGTTTGCTGGTTAAAGAAATATTTGACTACTAGCTGGGCCCCCTTTCAATGAAAGGAATGATCGGTGTATTAACATCAACTCAACAAAGTCGTTGGCCTACTATATTTACACTCTACTGGAATGGATCAATTAATGCTGAGAGATGCAAAACATTAAAAGGTTTAGATATATCGATTTTCATGTATAGATTGATTCTCTATTCCGCTTTTGTGGTTGTACACTCCAGAATTTCAAAGGTGTTGAACTAGTGCGCACGTCTACTGAGCGCAAACCTCCCTTGTTTAATACAATGGCGTCTTAGAAGACGGACTTTCCCACGATTAGATCTAAATGAAACTAATGAAAAACTGAAAATTAAACTGCAGTGACTTTAGGCTTCTAAATAAAACTGTGCACCCTTTAAATGATTCTGAACCCACGTTAATTTTGTCAAATTCGAAAGTTAAGTGGTTCGGAAGCTTTAGGCCGCCAAAGTGACAAACTTTCACAAATGTAATTTTATGTATAGATAAGTTGTGTCAAAAATGTCGACTGCACTAGCGTAGTGTCACAGTTATCATTTCATTAAAGCGAGTATTTATATTTAAAGTCGAGACCAATCTACTTTATCGAACCTGTTTTGTTGAAAGCGGGCGATTGTGTTTTTATTCTTCCAGAAGTCGCTGGGGATGCTGAAGAGGAGCGCTGTGTCACTCACGGGAAATAACTCAGGACTGGGACGTGTTTCGTGCGTGGCAATAAGAGTCATTTCCCCTATGTTAGAACTACTACTACTACTACTACTGATACTACTACTACATATGAACAACAACAACAACAACAACAACAACAACAACAACAACAACAACTACATGTACGACTACTAATATCATCATCATTATCATCAACATCATCATCATCATCTCTCATCATCATCATCATCATCATCATCATCATCATCATCAAGTGCCAGATCTTCGACATACATCGGAGATCACGGTTCCCTACACCTACACCTAGATTGCTCTGGGTCTAACCCTGCCTCGTTTGTCTTCAATTTTGCCAGTGAGAAGATAGATATTCAAAGCTTTTATGTCCGTTCAAGTGTCTCAAAAACTGCATTTGTCTGTTTTGGATTGCTTTTATTATTGAGCAGCCCACATGGGCTCCTCCAAGTAGACCCTACTACCCCATTTGATTTCTTTTCCTTCTAAGAAGTTCTCGGCAATCTCCTAAGAAACAATATTTCTGTTGCTTCAAACATTCTGCGTATAGCAGGGTTGACCATTCATACCTTATCTGGACTTTCATTTTGGTAGTCATTGGCGTGTTTCTATTTTTTCAGGATTGGGCTTACTTGTAATTTTATTGAAACTATAGTATTCAATACATTCTTCGTTTTATTTCGTGGAACTTTTGACTTCAGGTGTAACTATATATCCTAGATATTTAAATAATTGAACCTGTTTGGTAATTTCACCTTTGCTAATGAGATTTCAAAGAGCATTTACTACCTTTTTGATGCTATAAGATTACAAATAGGATTATCTGCTTGTTTTTGATATTCTGTTTTCTTCACATTCAAGAATAGCCTTTTATGTTCACTTTTTGTTGCAACAGTTTGTAGAAGCGACTGAAGGTCCTTTTTATGAATCTGCTATTGAATATTTATCCTCGACACATTTGATGCTATTTATATTTATAACATTCACCTTGAGACCTGGACATTCTCCTATATTTCTAAGGGTTCTTTCACTGAATATTGTGTTAAAGTAGTCTGGTCACATAATGCATCCGTGCCTGTCTCACTCCTCTTTCAATCTGCTTATATTTGCTGTATTCTCCTTCAATTCTTACAGGTAAAAGGAGAGCCCTGAAAAAGTCACAGAGGAACAGTTCTGACCAGGAGCTTAGAGATGAGACCAAACAGGCATCAAGCAGGTTCAAGTTGGTAGCCAATGAAGCAAAGGGCAGAAAATATGGGGAATTTAATGAGGAGGTATCTGCTGACAAAACCTTGCTTATGTTTTGAGATCTGTATGGAGCAATGAAGAACTGACAGAAAAGTAAGTCAATGCCAGACTTTCAACGAGAGGACAATATCTGGGTTAGAAGCGATGAGGAGAAAGGAAATGCCTTATTCAATCGGTATCTGGAACAAACTAACCAAAAGAATGGAGTTGAAAGACGAAACATGTTCAAGAACCTCCAAATGCACTTCACAAGCCAAACATCTGAATTTGTGCTGGTGTCTGAAACTGTAAAGCGCACCATCACGAGCGGAAAAGACACGGCACCTGGACCTGATGGCTTGCGAAACCCACACATGAGGCAGCTGAATGAGGCAGATCTGGAGGTTTTAATACAGGCCTTTAACAACAGTCTTGAAAATGGACAGATACCGACTGACTGGCTAGACAGCCATCCGGCACCAGTATCCAAGTGTGAGAAAGACCCAAACAAGATTGCATCCTACAGAATCATCACCATGCAGAACACAATATGCTGGGTTCTGAAGTGGAGGACAAAAATCTGTTACCCCCTACCGTAGGCAGTTATTGTAACGGCAAAGACACTTGGATGAACGCTGCAGTCCTGGCCTCTGTTGTGTATAATGATTTTGAGCAGAAGAAAAAGTAGTGGTTGTCTAGAAGACGCGTACAACAGGGTACAATACGAGTTACTGATGAGGACATTAGTCAACTTGAGAACCACCCCAGATTTGATTATCTGGATTGTAGAAGCAATGTTGAAGAGAAGGGTGGCTATGAGGCTTGGCTTGTGGGCATCAAACGCTTGCACGATCACACCTGGCTTACCTCAAGGCTCTGCCGTATCACCTGTTTTGTTCAACGTGTATACAGTAGGGATCACTTCTGACCAATTGGAAGGCCCTGGCAGGACACTATGCTTTGCGGATGACGGTCTCGCATACCACACAGTGAAAGACAGACAGGTGATCGCCAGTAGTATACAGAAAGAGCTTGATAGGATTGGAGCATGGTGTGAAGCAAATAAAGGCAAAATCTATCCTGGAAAAGTGACAGTACTTTGGTGCTCCCTCAACAATCGAGCAGTGAAAGACCAAAAGCCAGATGTCAACACCAAAGGCCAGACAATCAAAAGAGAAGAAACACTGCACTACCTCGGTATGGTATTTTTTTGGTAAGTGTTTTACGGCGCTCGCAACTGCATAAGGTCATACGAGCGCGCGGGACACATTAGCTTTTTCAGTAGGTAGGAAATTTTGAATTTTGTCTGGGTGGCGGCCGAGGCCTGCCCTTATCAATTTAATACCACCATGGGATCTTTAACGTGCGCAACTTGCACACAGGCCCTCCGAGATTTTTCGCCCTTGTCCGAGAAGGCTAGGTGTAGATCTTTCCTATCAGAAGATCAGGGGTGTGGCTGAAAGATAGCAGTAAGAAGGAGCCAAGGAGAAGCAATAGAAAGGCAGCAGAGAGAGTCAGGAGGCCAATGGAGGGGGCAACGGAGGTGTGTGGATGGAGGAAAGAAAGTGGATGCGAAAGCAGACGACAGAATATTGCAAGTGAGCAGGAAAGGTGGTGAAAGGAGATAATTTTAGAGAAGAATTTTTTTTCCGTTGCTACCCGGATTCGAACCTGGGACCTTTGAATGAGAGGCGAACACCTTAACCTCTAAGCCACGAGAGCCCCCTCGCGCTACCTCGCACTACCTCGGAAGAGTTTTTGACAGAACATTGAGTGGAAAGGAGCAGATATCGAAAATCATTACAAAGGCCAGAAAAGGGCTGAATGCAGTGAAGGTGATGTCGAGAGACAAGATGCCGAAGAGAAATTTGGTTTTGCTCTTTGCCATGCTTGCCTTGTCTCGGGTAAATTATGGTTTTGGTCTGCTGGCACTGTCCAAGACGCAACGGAGAAGGCTGGACGAGATCCAGCACTAGGGAATGAGAGCCATACTCGGTTGCACAAAAGATACATCAGCTGCTGCAATGCGATATGTGCTAGGCCTACCCGGCATGAACGAAAGTCACTAGCTCGCACAGGTCAAAGCTTATATGAAAGTCTGCGCAGATCCACCGAATCCTTTTCATGATAAAGTAGGTTGTCAGACTAACCCAAGACTTGAACGGGACACGGAATGGATAACCCAGGCAGTGCAAACCATTGAAGAGTGTGGTCTCACTTTGGGGGCAATCAGAAGAGGGGAGACATGGGTACAGCTTGCGGACGAGGTGAAAGACAGATTCACTCAGGTGATTGCTACATTAGGGCGTGAATGTCGTGAATGGCCTGAAGGAGCAACACCTGCTGAAATCCAGACTCTAATTGAAGAGAACTGCAAAGAAGGTGGAACCATTATCTTCACTGATGGCTCTGTTTAGCGTGGGGTCAAATCAGGCTGGGCTTACACGGCTTCTTGTCAAGGAGTAACAATCCAGAGACATGCAAGAGTCAAGGGAAATGAAAGTGCAGATGAGCTAGCAGACTCTGCAAACATAGAGGCAGTGCTTACCATTGTCCGAGATCACCAAGCCAGCAGCCGTGAAGAGGACTCTTTCACGAAGGAGGTTGTGATTGCAAAAAGGGTGCAGTCTGGTGAAGGTAAGAGGAGCAGGCTGCGTGATCCCATCAGACGTTACAACAACCAGCTGATGATGGAGACAAACAGCCTCCACACTGAAATGGACCCTCAAGAAAACGAGCGAGGAAGCATGGAGCACCCTGTCTTCCTAAGACTCCAGTTCTACGTTCAAGTAGTTCAAATAGTAGTTCTTACAGCAGCGGTTTGGTCCCAGTACACATTCCTTATCATAATCCTTATATATATGTTTTATCTTTTCCATCTTTGTCAAGTTCTTCCAAATTTTAGATAGCTCAACACGTCAAACTTTATCGAAAGCCTTTATCTATGAAGCATGAATGGAGATTTTTCTGCGCAGCAATACTTCATTACGTTAACATTGTTATGTTTAGTTTAGTACGGGGTTTTACGGCGCTCGCAACTGCATAAAGTCATAAGAGCGCGCGAAGCACACGTCAGTTTTATTCGCAGTTCACTATACGGCTGGGTACGGGTCAGTAGATCTTAAAATGTTAAAATATTTAAAATTCGGAGTAAATATACATTTTCTATCTAAAACAACTTTTCTAAACAACATAAAAAATTTTAATAATTCAATTTCACTCTACAATTTCCCATAAAGGCCAATGGCCTTCATATAATCCAAAATTCTGATGGGACCAAAGACGGAAAAAATGTCTTGCAATTTTTTGCATTTGAAGTATTTCCTTCGGATCTCTCCGAAGTCTAGACATTCGGTTAAAACTTGTCTAATGGTAAAATCAGTGTCCCATCCGACACAAAACGGCTTCTCATCTCCCTGAAGGAGGTATTTGTGTGTTACGGGCTTGTGTCAGATGCGCAATCGAGTAAAAATGACTTCTTCTCTTCTGGAGAGGTCCGAAGGATTTCGCGGTCCCAGTTTGGTCCCAGGTCATCTGCCTGCTCGTTTCCTCGAATGCCCACATGGCTAGGTATGGTGAATATGACATTTCTAGTGCTCTTGTCAGAAACAAAGCCGAATGGTGTTTAAGATATTATCTCTGGTCTTAGACTTTTTCTAATTCTTCCCATTAGTACTCGCTGTAAGATTTTTGTTAAGTTGCTCGTACAGCTTTTTGTTCTATGTACCTCACACTCAGTGCACCAACTGGTGAATTAGGTAAATCTATATATCGAGGGTACGATTCCAAAAAGTCGTATCTAAAATTTGCTACTTTTCAGGAGACGAAAAAAACTGTTTTATTTCCAAACGGTTAGAGATACCGGTTTTATTTTTTGCATGTGAGCCTCAAAATACAGTCAACGCTCGTACTTCTAATGAGCTTGGGGCTGCCTATGCCACTTTTCCTGTAATGATGAGTTACGATAAACTGCAAATCGAAACTTGCAAGCAAACTGTCGTAACTCAAGTTATGACAGTCAGATGTTGAAGACAAAGTTGTAAGTGTCGTATCTTGAGTTACGACTTTTTGGATTCCAAATTTCGACAGACAGGGGGTATCGCAACTCCAGATACGACAGTTT
>NW_004797712.1:142642-146938 GCF_000002075.1 Aplysia californica | reverse complement strand
TCAGGGAGAGAAAAAAGACAATCGTTTAGAAAATACATCTCCAAAATAAACAGCCAGACACCACTCAGCCTAGTTTTTAAAATCGAAAAAAAAAATTTAGGAAGACGCACAGACACCATCCGGCACATCCAGAGGCCGGATGGAACCACATCTGAAACACAGGTAGACATCGCAAACACAATAGCTACATCTCTTTCCAACAACTCATCCCAAGCAAACTACAACTTCTTCTTCTTCTTCTTCTTCTTCTTCTATCCCGTGGTTGGGGCAACCGTTGGGGCACAACTGCATCTGAAAACCAGCTCTCGCCATCTATTTTTGTTCTCTGCTTTCCTCAGATTGTCACCCATCGTCTTTCCTGTCCACCCTGTAATGTTGTCCTCCCATCTCCTTCTCTGCCTTCCTCTCTTTCTCTTTCCTTGTACGGTTCCTTGCAGGACTGTTTTGGTTGTGGATCTTGTGACATGCCCATACCATTTTAGTTTTCGTTTCTTCACTGTGATCAGTAGATCTTCATATTGCCCCACTGCGTTGGTGATTCTCTTTCGTACTTCAGCATTGAAACGTGGTCTTTGTACGAGATGTCAAGGAGTCTGCGGTAACACCTCATCTCTGTGGTCTGAATCTTTTTCTCTAATTCTGCTGTTAGTGTCCACGACTCGCAGGCGTATAAAAATATTGAGATGACCAGTGAGCGCATTAGTCTAATTTTTTAGTTGTGCGTGATGTTTCTGTCCCTCCAAATGGGCTTCCGTATTGACAGTGCAGCTGTTGTTTGCGCGATTCTAGAGAGAATTTCTGGTCTTGGGCCTTCGTCTGAGACGATTTATCCAAGGTATATGAAGCTGTTGACGGTCTCAAGTTTCTCGCCCCTGACTTTTATGTCCGCGTTGATGCCATTGGTGTTATTGGTCATTAGCTTGGTTTTCTCAGCCCTGATCTCCACGCCGTAGGCTGCTGAGGTTGTGTCCAGCCGCTCCACTAGTGTGGCGAGCCCCTGTTCTTCTCCTGCTAATCCATCGATGTCATCGGCAAAACGCAAGTTAGTGATTGTCCTGCCTCCAATACTTATTGTTCCATTGTGGTGTTCCAGAGTGTCAGTCATGATTCATTCTAGGAAGATGTTGAAGAGAGTGGGAGAGGGCAAACACCACTGGGCGGATGAGCAGCATCAAACAGCCAACGGCCATGAGCGGAAGGGTCCCATGACGGACCCAACGGTCTGAGCGGAAGGGTTCCAAGCTGAGCTCAACGGTCAAGTGTATGCGATCAGGGCGACCCACATCATGTTCGTGGACATCGGCCTGCGGTTAAGAGCTTGGAGAGGGATGGGCACGGCCAAGCTTCTCTGCCCAAGACTCACCACATGAGAATGTCAAACAGCTCAGACACTATACCGGATTGGTCGTCGCCAAACTACAACACCACCTTCCAAAACATCAAAACTAACAGAGAACAACAAAAACCTAAACTTCCACTCAAATAACACTGAAACCTACAACGCAGACTTCATATCAGACGAACTAACATCGTACATCTCGGACCTTGGCAATACAGCCCCGGGTCCGGATGACATCCACAACCAGACCCTTCGACACTTTCCCACAGAAAAACTTACACTCCTAGAAGACAGAAACAACGACATTTGGCGGTCGCACTCCTTACCGGAGTCTTGGCGACTCGCCACTGTCATTCCTTTACCCAAATCAAACAAAGACCACACACACCCATCCAATTACAGACCAATAGCACGAACGAGCTGTCTGTGCAAATTTATAGGTAGTATGATCCACAGGCAACTCATGTGGTTTCTGGAGACGACGGGCTCGCTGAGCGGTCTCTAGTCCGTATTCCGGAAAACTCGATCCACTCTGGATCAACTGGTCCGCCGGGAGACCTTTGTACGCGAGACGTTTGCCGAAGGAGGCCACATGATGGCCATCTTTTTCGACCTAGAAAAAGCCTTAGACACCACCTGGAAGTACGGCATTCTCAGAGACCTGCACGCTCTCGGCATACGCGGTCACCTCCCAGCCTTCATTGGAAATTTCCTGAAAGAACCGTTCCTTCCAAGTTCGTGTCAGATCATCTCTTTCAGATCCCCACCAACAGGAGGAAGGTGCCCCCCCCCCCCCCCCAGGGGAGTATCCTTTCTCCTCTCCCATTTGAAATCAAAAGAGATTCCATCTTAAAACCCCCCCAAAATAGCAAAGACAACTCGTTAAACGTTGACGACTCCTTGATATGCTGCCGTTCGAAAAATCCTCAACTAAACAAACTTGAAAAGGGGCAAACAATAACGGTTTCAAGTTTTCTCCGTCAAAGACGGTTGCAGTACACAAATACTTTTGCCGAACAAACAGACGTGTACTGCAGCCGGATTTAACACTATACGGGGAAAGGATTGTCGTCCAGGATCAGGCTCGTTTCTTCAGCGTTATATTCGACATAAAACTCACATTCACCTGACTAACCCTTTACTATCAACGAAATGAATTCATTCCTGAGATACAGAATCTCTTGCAAAAATTGAATCGGATAGACACAAGAGTGAAACGCTGACAGTAGTAGTTACGACATAGAAATCGCCCGGTTTGGATGGAAAATTGGAAACCAAACTGTCGTATGTCATTGTTACGATATATACGACACCGAGATTTGAAACCAAAGTATCGTAACTAGACTTACTACAGTTTGGATGCAATTTTTTTGCCAAACTCAAGATGCGACAAAAAGACTCTGTGCCATAGCTGCCTTAATATTAAAGCTATAGGTACATCGTTTTAACACAAGGTGGGCGTCGTTTTGTTCTTTAACATATTTTTTTTAAAAGTCGTATCTCGAGTTACGATTGTTTGGAATCGTACCCTCGATATACAAACAACCCTGTGGAATTTTCCTCCCTCGGAAGTTTTGCGCATTTATTCTGAAATTGGCCATTTAACACTTTGGGATTCAAATTACAGCTGTCCACTTACTAGGTCTACTGCGCCCAATCATCAGCTTGTACTGCGTATCAATCCCTGGGAAAATGCGACGATAAAGAAAAACAAATGTAAATTCATCAGTCTATTATCAAAGTAGGTTTTTGGGCCAAAAATGTGATCAATCAATGCGGACGACTTGCGGATGTCGCTCAAGAGCTGGAGGGCACAGTGTGGTGAATGAGATTGATCACGCATAGACCTGTCCGTTTTAATTACTGTTTTTGTTGTTGTTGTTGATGATGATGATGATGATGATGATGATGATGATGATGATGATGATGATGATGATGATGATGAGGATGAGGATGATGATGATGATGATGATGATGGTGATAATAATGCAGGTAACTGTTTTTAATCTGTTTTGTTGTTAACATTTCTGTAACTGTACTTGCCGGTTTTTTGTTTTGTTTTGCGTTATTCTATAAACCCCGGATGTATCAAATGAGAGTGAAGGGAGCGCGGTATGGTGATGGGTGTTTAGAGGGTTGGAGTGCTGGTGGGCAGCCGAGAGTTTATATGTTCGGGTAAGGAGATATCGACGGAATTCAAATCCTTACGATTGAGAGTTCGATCTGAGTCTTACCACCAGGCTGCCGTATATTTGCAAAAACTATGGAATGGGTCTAAGCAAAGAGTACGAGAAAAGCAGTGGTAATAGAAACAGCCCTCCCCGGCTCTCTCCCATCCTTGGACCGGTAAAATGAAATCCTGTAACAAAAATGGGGATGGGAGTGGGAGAATCATTATTTAAAAAATCTGTTTCAAATTGTTATCAATCAGGCGTATGACTTACCTGCAGGTGACTGATGAAACAATACATATTGGAAGACAGAAATACATGTACATAATGGTATAATGTGTTTCCAAAATACCCAACCTCTTCCCATCTCCACCGCACAAAACCGCAAAGTAAAAATAGACCTCATTCTTTTGAAATCATATATTCCTCAGAGCCGTGCATAGTCTATTTTCATTTTCCATCCTTCTGGTTAGTTTCAAACTTCCTATTTTATAGTTTCACTCAATTTGATAGCATGATTGTATTTCATTAAAACACGTTCCCAGTTTTATTGTTTTCTGGCTGTATCAACTACGTAACCTGATTTCAGTCCCCTGATGAAACCAAATTATCAATGTTTTGTTTTATTGGTAACCGAATGACATTTCCAAAGGTGACTGCTTTGTCTCAATCAGTGGTCATCTTTTATTTCATTGTTTTCATGTTTTGGATGCTATTCAAAGTGCTGGGAGAAAGAAGGATGGATGTTAAGATACTAATACTGGGGGAGGGGGGGGGGGGGGGGGA
>NW_004797712.1:139869-142542 GCF_000002075.1 Aplysia californica | reverse complement strand
GGGGGGGTGGCGAAAGTTTCATGCTAAGCTGTCATCACGATGGAATGATAATGATTACGATAAAGACAACGATTACGATCGCGGCAAGACAGTGATAATGCCAATGCCAATGATAGTGACAATGACTAAAGACAATGGCATTGGTCATTATAATAGAATGATAATGATAATGATAATGACAGTGACTATGAAATTGGCAATGACAATGATTATGATAATAATTAATAACAGTGATATGATAACAATAATAGCAATTTCACTAACAATGGAAATAATAACAATAACGAAGATGACAATGATAATGATGATTACAAGGACGAATGACAACGCCAATGCAGATGACAAGAACTTCATTTGTGAGGCAGCGTGGTGGAATCAGGCTCTCGTCAAAATAATGAAATCGAAGAAAACAGCAGTTTTCTCCCTGCTTAGCAATTTTTATCAGATTTTTTTATTTTTTGCCCATTAAAGAACTCATTTCTGTGTGAATTTTTCTTAAAAACGTTGATTAAAGGCACCAAAAATGTAAATTTTTCAGTTACTACGGACTCTTAAGCTAAGGAAATAACTAACATTTGGCGCCATTTTCTCCCTAATATTACCTCTGAAAACAGGTGACCCCCACCTTCTTCATTCGCAAACATCTCGACTTGTATTCAAGATAACTGGATATTTTTTTCATCCAAATAAAGACAAGTGAACGAGCTTTTTAAGATGATACCAATAACTCTACATGTTCAAATATTGACGAGAGCCTGATTCCACCGCGCTGCCTCACATTTATTTACATAGAAAGTTATCGCTTGGGCAAGATGTTTGTGTAAATTGAAATTGAAACATAACTAGTACTTAAGCCCCCTCCCCTCCACGTCCCCTCTCTTGTCACACACACACACACACACACACACACACACACACACATACACACATACATACATACAAACACATACACACACACGCACACACATGAAGGGTGCAAGGGGAAAACTAGCGAGGTTACGTTTTGTAAGTTTTGAGAAAAGTGAAAATTAAACTTTGGAGACTTCTGGCTATGGGTATGTCCACTGTTGCTGTGTCCCCTTGAAAATATATAAAGTATGTCTATTTATTACTGATGACAACATGTCGTATTTAGGTTTTAAAGTGCTACAGTTTGTTTGTGGTTATTTCATGAAGTAAACTATGTGCGCAAAAATGGGCATCTCTGGTTTTCCCCTTGCAATCCCATATTCTGTATAATTGGCATACTAGTTTGATGTTTGATGGCTTGAAGCTCTTTTACTTATCTATTTATGTTATAACCAAAGAAAACATACACTTCACAAAGACTTGTAACCTAAAAAACCCCAAATAAAATAATACTTTTGCCAATTCTAAAAGATGTAGAATTAGAAAAAGCCAATAAAGAGATGTTTACAGGCAAAGCAGTGGGACTTTATCTAATTGCACTGGAAACAAATGAATTACTTGGTAAATGGAGAGTGCAGAAACAGACCAACCTGCTCAATAACTTCAATTCACTGAAAACATCCCAAGAGACATTCATCACGTTACCCAAAATTCTGGAACAACAGACTACGAGCGCTGCAAACAGTTATTCTTATGAGTCACTCAATGGTGGCTCTCGAATTCTACATACAGTGTTAGCCTCTCATTCAACAGGTCCCCGGTTAGAAACCTGACTTGGCGCCTCTCTCCCTTACCCCTTACTCTTTCCACTACTACCTTAGCTTTTTCTACCGTCACTCCTGGCTCTTTATAACTACTGACTTTCAGCCACATCCCTGATTCTAGGGCACGCAAGATTGAACACCTAGCCTACTTGGATAGGAGCAAAAACAAAAAAATCTAGGAGGTCCCGCGTGAAAGCTGCACGCATTAAAGATCCCTTGATGGTCCTACATCGATAAGAGAAGGCTTCGGACGTCTCCCGGGCAAAATATAAAATTTATTCCACCAAAACTGAAAATATCCTAGTCAGTATAAAACCATATATTTATTATAATATAGAGTGAGTATCCCCGAAGTCGGAAAGTGGCTGCCTGAAGTCAAAGGGCCCTCCTAAGTTGGAAAACGGTCGCATACATAAAAATCAGTTAGACCTCGGGTTAAAGAACCAGCAGCCGACTGCCCCTGACATCTAGCAGGGGAACGCAAAGAAGGAGAGAAGAAATCATACAAAGAAACTAGAATGAGAAACAAGATAAGACCCGAGGTTTTAGAAATGCAATTTGGGTTAATAGCTGACAGTGGAACAACGAATGCCAATTCATCATCACAATGTAAATTGAGGGGGACGTTCGTTGAAATGCTGAAAGGTCTTTATCTACTGTTCATTGGTTTTTCCATCTTGTTTATTTTATTTTTTTTTAACAAAGAAAGGCATGAAGATTTCCATTCTATACAAAACCAGCGAGACACTGACGGTCTTGGTCATGCCAAATGCTGGCAGAAGTGCAGGGAAGCAGATGGGGACTATAACAACAGCTCTGCTCCTTTCTACTCTGATGGAGTAGAATTAGTCATGATGGTGGAATTTCGCCTCCTATTCAGACTGGCGAGGACGTCTGTTCTTGACATTGTCCCCTGATAATATGAGAAACGAATGTAATAATAATAATAATGGATTGCATTTATATAGCGCATATCCACTTATGCAATGCTCTATGCGCT
>NW_004797712.1:135363-138923 GCF_000002075.1 Aplysia californica | reverse complement strand
TTACATTTACTAGAATTTTAGACTGGCCCGTATTGGGGAATAGTTCCGGATGGGTTCCCATACCATTTTAGGGTTTTCGTAGGATGATCTATATTGTTTTTCTTGGGTAAAAGTTTTAGAAGTTAGATCGCGTAGGGAATCCAAAGATACACACTCCTGACACACAGTAAGACAGACCGGAGAGGCACCCACAGACGGACGCGGGACACGCCCACACACACACACACACACACACATATATATATATATATATATATATATATATATATATATATATATATATATATATATATATATAATATACATACTCGTGTATATGATGCTTAACTTCTATACCCAAGAAACAGTCTCAGTTGCTCATTTCCTCACATATTCACAAAAACTGAATATGCCTCACCTTATGAAGACATTTCAACATACAACAAATGCAAACAGCTAGCTATGCATATAAATATTTTTATTATCATAGTTATATGTTATATAACACACTCCCCCAGTCACACTCACACTCACACACATACACACACAAACACACACACAAACACACACAAACACACACACACACACAAACACACAAACACACACACACACAAACGTGAAAGCCAGAAACAGGAAGCGTGGACATATCCAGACCTGACTAGCCAGGAAATGGCGCGATTACCCACACTCCCAGGCCCACAGCCCCTGGACTCAGCTGCCGGCTGTCCAGTCTTACCTGGGATTTCCGCCAAACTGAGACGGCCATTCAGAGCCAGGAAACGGCAGGGTCTTAGACCGTCGGCCAGTGGGAACTAGGAGACCCCTCCTCATCCCTCCCAACCCTAAACTATTCCCCCCCGGGGGCTCTCATTTAGTTTTAAAGGGTCAAATGATACTGTGGGTAATGGCCCTAGCTTCACAAATAAGCTCGAGCAAGCAGTGTTTTGATACGGCATTCTTTAGCAAGGCGAGATAGCTATAACTAATATAACAAAGCAAAACAATAACAAAGACCAAAAAAAAAAAAAAACCCACCCAAAACCAATTCCTCACCCCCACCCCCCCCCCACCAACCTTTAAAAAGCCCAAACAAAACAAAGCAAAAAACCCCAAAAACTAGACATAACTGGGGTGTTTTATGGAACTGTTATGCATGTACATTTCACGAAATCTTTGGGTGGGATGGAAGTGGGGAGAGTGGTGGGGGTGGTGGTGGATATATTTATTTTGGGTGAGGTGGCCAGGGGGTGGGGTGGAGTGGGGGTGTGGGATTCACTGTAGATAGTAGTTGATGCAAAACGGTGTTGTCTACTGAATTGGGGGGATGTGGGGGTTGGGTTGGATGGAGATGTAGTGGTCGGGGTAGATGTTTAGGTGGGAGGGTGGGTGGAAGGATGGGGGGGGAGGGGGAGGTAGGGAAGAGATGTGGAGGTGGATGTGGAGCTGGAGTGGGGATATATATAGGGGTTAGGGTGGGGTGCTGGGTGGTTGGGGTTTGGATTTGTATGTGGGGTAGGGTGGATATAGGGTTGGATGTGGGAGATGGGATTTATGGATATGGTTGAGGTAGGGTTGCAGGGGTGGGGATGTTTGTGCTGGTGAGTTAGTAGGGTGGATGATTGGGGGTGGGGGATGGGAAATATGATGATGTAGGATGAGGATGAGAGGACTTAGGGTAGGAATGGGGATTGAGGGGGTGTGGGTGGATGGCTGGGGGAAGGTGTGGGAGTCGAAGTGGATGTCGGATTGGGATGCAAAGGTTTGGGTAGATGAGTGGGGTGGTGTGGGGAGTGGGGAGGGTTTGAATAAAGAGAACACAGCGAGTATCAATACTGACCATGCTTTTCCATAGACCCTGGATGGAAAAAGTGATAATTTGTTTTTTTGGTAAGTGTTTTGCGGCTCGCAACCTCATAAGAGTCATATGAGCGCGTGTTAAGCATTTCCAGTTTCGTAGGAATTAATTTTAGATTTTGCCAGTGTGACGACAAAAGCGTACTCTTATCGATTTTGGACCACCAATAGATCTTTAATGTGCGCAACTTGCACACGGTACCTCCGAGATTATTCACCTTCATCTGAGAAGGCTAGAAGACTAAGGAGCCTCGAGGAGGGTCGGGCAGAAAGTGGAGATGAAAGCCGACGACAGAACACGAGTAGAGAGCAGGAGGGATGAAAGGAGAAAACTTTTTTTAATTTTTCTTTTTTATAGAAAAGACGGTGTCCCGTCGCTGTTAGATTTTGAAACCGGGGCCAATTGAATGAGAGCCGAACACAGTACTTCTTGATCACGAGAGCCCTCTATAATGACAATAACAAAGAGAATACTATTATTATTATTATTATTATTATTATTATTATTATTATTATTATTATTATTATTATTATTATTATTATTATTACTCGAACGGGTCTGTGCCGGGATAGAAGTGTGAGGCGAAGAGGAGGAACTTGGAGTTGACGTACTTGTTCAGTGTTCAGACCTGAAACAGACATCGATGGTCATGGTTTGCCATTCATTCCTCTTTTCTAACGTTCTAAAAATAGGCAATTTCATCCAGGGTCAACACCGTTGTTGTGTATTTTGTTTTTTATTTATTTCTCCTCACTCCCCAACCATCCATTCACCCTTGTCTACCCATCCTACTCTACAGCCATACACCCCACTACTCGCGCGCACACACACACACACACACACACACACACACACACACACACACACACACACACACACACACACACACACACACACACACACACGCACACATGTACACATGAATAGCTCAGAAAACAATATTCTTTTTTAAGAGAGACAAAAAAAAAACAACCCAGCTATTCTTTTTCCTAGTAATCTTATCTAGATAATGTATTTTACTTCATTGTTTCAACATTTGGAATTTGAATTTCAGCCAAATATTTTTTTAACCTGTGCAACAGCAATATAAAAGAAAAAAGTCTAAGTATGGACTTAGGACATCTGAATCATTGGGCTCTGATACATACTTAGGCTTATCTTTTCTGTTTTTTCCTTGCTACTTCTTCTCTCATCTCTTTGAGACAAATACCTTGTCTTCGAAATGACCTATTCGTGTCCAATAGGGCGTTGAAGTTGTAACCCTACCCCGCTCCAGTAAATATAGTAACTACTATTGTCACCTTTCGTTAGTTGAGAAATACTTTAGTTTTATGTGTCCATGACATTTGAAAGACAATAACCTCATAAACACTGAAACTGAGAATAGAGACGTCAAAGTTTGTATACACCTTTATTGCGAAAGATTTTTTTATCCCTTGAACGGTAACTATTGTTTCGTGTACTTAATTCCTGCCCCCCCCCCCCCCGGCCACCCACCTCGTCTTTTATTTTCTCGTTTTTCTTGTCCAATCTATTCCCATCTCAACAACAAAACTCAACTTGACAAAAGAGTTTTCAGTCTCGCCAATTGTTATTGTGAATGGGTTGATGAATGAGCAGCATGAGTAGCATTGCGTAATAGGGGTAGACGGCAAGGTTATAGACGACCCCCCCCCCACAAACACACACAAACCTACAAACTAACACAGCTGAAAACAACTATATA
>NW_004797712.1:132358-134304 GCF_000002075.1 Aplysia californica | reverse complement strand
CCCCCTCCCTGTCTCCCCAGGAAGCTGAAACAGCAAACTCTACTAACAAAGATATTAAGAATTTAAAAGACAAAAAGTAGAAAAATCGCCCACATGTTAACTTCTCAGTCTGCTGGGTGTTTTTATCTTGAGCAGGGTTTGCGCGTGATAAGGCTATCACAATCAGCGGCTGCTGCTGGGTTGATGTCTTTATCTCGTCAAAAGCCGCTTGGATTAGGTGCGAATACGCGCTCGGTGTAGTCGCAAAGCTCAAAGACAACAGGGATTAATAGTGCTGAGAAGCATTTTGCAGTGTTTGGCGAGTAAAGTCCAGGCGTTTCGATAATGCAGGCGATGTTTCTTTTAATTTCTTTCGAATAAAAAAAGGACTCCTTTTCTTTTATCGTTCTGTCTGTCTATCTATCGTTTTTATACTTTTCATTCGTAAAAAGGCGAAATCAAACTGTGCTGTTTCCAGAAATAACTCGCATTGACACAGAAGTTATTTATATCCAGACTTTGATCCTACTGTGGCTATTTCGGGGTTTAGGATCAGGATCTGATTTTTGGTTTGGTCCAGCGATATCAATGGTTGCCCCTTTTGTGTGACATTTTTAACAGTGTACAGGCTTTTACGTCACTCTTAAGATCACTTGAAGCAAGGTGGCCACTCCCTCACACCTCGAGTCTTTTTTCTAGATAGTCAAAGAAATATTGGTGACCACTGTAAGCCCTATTTCTAATTTAGGCGCTAATGCAATCACTCATTCATTCCTTCGCCCACTGACTGACTGACTCACTGACTCACTTACTCAATCACTCACGCGCTCATTCCATCTTTCCCTCCTCCCTCCCTCCCTCCCTCACTCACGCACTCACTCACTCACTCAACTAATCACTCACTCACTGATTGACTCACTCACTTACTCACTCACTCATTTACTCACTGCTCATGCTCCCATTCACTCCCTCCTTCCCTCAGTCAATCAGTCAGTCATTCACTAACTCACCCACTCCCGACTCACTCATTCACTCTCTCATTTACTTATTTGCTCTCTCCTCACGAATTTACTCACCCCCTCCTCTCTTTTTCTCTCTTTCTCTCTCTCTCTCTCTCTCTCTCTCTCTCTCTCTCTCTCTCTCTCTCTCTCTCTCTCTCTCTCTCTCTCTCTGTCAAGCAGTAATTCACTTTCTTATTCATTGACTGACTGACTGACTGATGGACTCCATGACTTACAGACTGACTGACTGACTGACTGACTGACTCACTGACTCACTGACTCACTGACTCACTCACTCACTCACTCACTCACTCACTCACTCACTCACTCACTCACTCACTCACTCACTCACTCACTCATTCACTCATTCACTCAAACATCAATAAATGGGGATACTAGATTTATAGAAACTCTCTCGAAATCAGAATGGCTACTTAATTAGTTCTAATGTTTTGCTATTTATCATTCGTTAACATTTTAAAAATGATCTTCTGTTTAGCCCATCTTTGGGCCCGCCTTAAGCTAAGATTATATGACCCTAGTTGAAAACTCAATCTTGAACTCAAGGTGTTTCTAGAGTTATCAAGATTCACCACCTCCACAGGTCTCTTCTATCGGCCATGAACGTTACATTTTCTGGCCCTGTCTCTTAAGTATCATTACAGTATTGAAAGGGCGTTATTCCATACAATTCGGTGTCTGACATCGTCCAACTTCAACATTCCTCGAATTTGTTTCTATTTTTTCGTAGCTTTTTTATGTTTTCCTTCGATGTGTTATTACTTTTCGCAAAACAGTACCTTCAAATTGATAAATGTTTACAAAAATAAACAATGACGATCGAGTGTCTGAGTGAGCGATAATTAGAGAAGAAGAGAGAAAGAGTGAAAGAAAGAAAGAGAGAGAGAGAGAGAGAGAGAGAGAGAGAGAGACAGACAGACAGACAGACTGACAGACAGACAGACA
>NW_004797712.1:128221-130191 GCF_000002075.1 Aplysia californica | reverse complement strand
CTCACTCACCCACCCACTCACTCGCTCACTAACTCACTCACTCGCTCACTCACGCACCCACTCACCCACTCACTTACCCACCCACTCACTCACTCACCCACTCACTCACCCACTCACTCACTCATTCACTCACTCATTCACTCACTCACTCACTCATTCACTCACTCACTCACTCACTCATCCACTCACTCACTCACCCACTCACTCATTCACTCACTCACTCACTCACTCACTCACTCACTCACTCACTCACTCACTCACTCACTCCAATACTAAGTCCCTCACGAACTCCATACTACCGTAACTCTCCCATTTGCCTACGAAATCGTCGACTTACTCACGCACTCACTCACTACGTAATTCACCCCACCCCCCACTTCCTCACTCTCTTTTTCACTCCTCTCTCCATCACCAACAGAACTTATCCTCCTTCTCACCTTGATCCCTTTATTAGAATAACACCTTTGCCATTCCTTTACGTGATTCGTCTTCCGCTCCCCCTCCCACTCCCCCCCTCTCTCTCTCTCTCTCTCTCTTACTCTCTCTCTCTTTCTCTCTCTCTCTCTTTCCATCCCTCCCCCCCCCTCTCTCTCTCTCTCTCTCTCTCTCTCTCTCGTTAATTCAGTTTTCTTGGTAGGTATTTTACATCGCTCGCAGCTTCATAAGGTCGTATGAGCGCGCGGGACACACTTAACATTTTTAGTTGGTAGGAAATTTTGAATTTTGCCCAGTTGGAGGCCGAAGCCTACTCTCATCGATTTTGGACCACCAAGGGATCTTTAACGTGTGCAACATGCACACGGGACCTCTGAGATTTTTCGTCCTTGTCCGAGAAGGATTGGTGTAAATCTTTCCAACCAGAATACTAGGGTTGTGGTTGAAAGACAGCAGTAAGAAAGAGCCAAGGAGTATTAGAAGATTGGCTGCAGAAAGAGGAGGGGGGCAAAGGAGGTGAGGGGGTGGGGGCAGAAAGTGGAGACGAAAGCAGACAATACAATAGAACATTACTTGAGAGCATAAAAGGAGGTGAAAGAAGACAATTAATTAAGAGAAGAAAATTTTCCGTCGCTCTCCGGCTTCGAACCCGGGACCTATTGAATGAGAGGCGAACACCTTAACCTCTTGGCCACGAGAGCCACTATTCACTCACCTTGCACTCTTTTTGTCACCCCCTAATTCATTATTTCACTCACTACCCCCTCACGTTCCCGCTGACTTTTTCCAAATGATTCACTGTCTAATCCACTCCCTGGTACCTCCCCCGCGCCTCTTTGTTACCTTTTTTTAAACTCTCGAGCACCCACTCGTTTGCTTATTCCCCCCTTTATTCGCATCAAAATTTGTTATCCATTCAATTAGCCTCGCTCAACTTGTCGCAGCAGCCCAACGCCTCACTGATTTTAGCTATCTCTGTCAACATATCTGTCTAACTTCTTCTCTCTTTTTTGCTTTCACTCACTCACTCATTCACTCACTCACTCACTCTCTCTCTCTCTCTCTCTTACTCACTCACTCACTCGCTCGCTCACGCTCTCTCACGCTCTCTCTGACTCTCTCTCTCTCTCTCTCTCTCTCTCTCTCTCTCTCTCTCTCTCTCTCACTGTCTGCCTGTCTCTGACTCTGTCTCTCTCTGTCTCTGTCTTTGTTTCTGTCTCTGTCTCACTGTCTCTGTCTCTGCCTTTGTCTCTGTATCTGTCTGTCTGTCTGTCTGTCTGTCTGTCTGTCTGTCTGTCTGTCTGTCTGTCTGTCTCTCTCTCTCTCTCTCTCTCTCTCTCTCTCTCTCTCTCTCTCTCTCTCTCTCTCTCTCTCTCTCTCTCTCTCTCTCTTTCTCACTCTCTCTCTCTCTCTCTCACTCGCTCCACTCATTTGAAAAAAACGACTTTCTTCTCTAGTTGTCTTGCTTTCTTTCTATGTCTGTCTACATTCCTAGATCTACCTACATATTTATTATAAGCTTTCTGCCCCCCCCC
>NW_004797712.1:125079-126450 GCF_000002075.1 Aplysia californica | reverse complement strand
TCCTCCTCCTTCTTCTTCTTCTTCTTCTTCTTCTTCTTCTTCTTCTTCTTCTTTTAGATCGAAGGGATTGACTAAAAGTTCTACATCCTACAGAATAACATACTTTTAAAACCAATATATTTTGACCTCTTTTAAGTCTTATTGGTAGGAATTTTTCCCCTTCGGCATTGTGATATGACGCCAACACGTCTTAAGAAATGATGATGATGATGATGATGATGATGATGATGATGATGAGGATGATGATGATGATGATGATGATGATGATGATGACGACGACTGGAGTAGAGCACCTAAAAAAGGAGAAAATAGAGATAGAGAAAAAAAGAAGGAAAACTTGAAAGAACAAAACACCCAAAAATCCAAAGATGAGAAGGAAGAAAAACGAAATGATTAAGAATGGGGCGTGAATGAGTAAACTACTAAAAAAATGACGAGGAATCAAAGTCATTTAGTAAAAGAGAAATTTCTGAAAAATAGGTGTTTTTTTTCCTTTCTGTTGTCACTCTCAAGATAGTTTCAAAAAGTATATTAATTATATTGTTCTGTCCAACGTTACCATTCTTCTTGTCTGGTTTGCGTTTTTACATGTACATTTCTGTGATCAACCAATCGCAATAAATATCGTACGTCCTAAACCTCTTTTTAAAAATAGGAATAAAATGTTAGTGAAAAGTACGACAATTTTAAAGATAATAACAACAGCAGCAGTAGCAGCAGTAGCAGCAATAGCAGCAGTAGCAGCAATAGCAGCAGTAGCAGCAATAGCAGCAGTCAGATGAATGATATGAAAACGACAACAATTACTAACTTCTGATTGTACACACCTTTCAGAGAGAAAAAGAGTTGGTCCCTGTTAGATAGATAGATAGATAGATAGATAGATAGATAGATAGATAGATAGATAGATAGATGAGAGCGTAGGTGATTTGGTCTACAGGCTAGTTGATAAGACGTGTATTAATACTGTTAATAGAATCGAAATAGCTGGATGGTAACAAAATATTTAGATGGGCAAGAATCGTGTCGTTATTGTTAGAATCTCTTAAAAGAATCTTACAAAATGAGGTTGAGGTTATTTTTGTACAAATTTACTTGAGTCTTCCATTCGAACTTACTTGGCCACTGCGCACATCCGGAGTCTCCACTTTAAGTCACGCTACAAAATGTATGATTTTAATAATGGGTTGGGGTGGGGCTTGTAGACTTTTGCCAATATATATATATATATACTCTGACGCTAGACCTTCAAACTCGCACGATAGCGAGCTTCCTTATCTGAATCCATCTCTCTTCCTCGCACAAGAAGGGTCAGTAAACTACGGCCCACGGGTCAAATTCGGCCTGTGTGGTCAATTCTCTGGTCTGCAG
>NW_004797712.1:121973-124979 GCF_000002075.1 Aplysia californica | reverse complement strand
AGAAAAATAAATAGAGAATAAATAAATAAATAAATAAGCATTTTAATGCATGAAAACATGATTGCATAAATAAATAAATAAATGAATGAGCGAATGAACGAATGAATGAATGAATGAATGAATGAATGAATGAATGAATGAATGAATGAATGAATGAAAAATAGAAAATAAAAAACTACAATTGTGAAGATGTGTTTGTGGCATGACCAGGACTCAGTCACCAAAATAACTTGAAACTTTAAATCATTGAACTCTATAATGCAAGTCAAACATGCTTTCACTTTCATAGACTTCATAATTCCAAGCTAATGGATATTTACTATGTTGGCCTATTAGGATCGTTGTGTTGAAAAAAGGAGTTATCCGGCCCATGCTTGGTACTCTATCAGTTATTCAGCCCACTTTTTAGAAAAAGAAAAATATTAAAGCAATTTGGAGATCCCTCAGGCGACCACACGGAGTAGACTTGCGTTCGATCCCAGCTTGGACAAGCTTTCTTTTTTTTAACTAAGTATTTCCACGTCTTTCTGCGTACTTTGGAGCTTACAAGCAGGGCTGTTGGCCCAGCCTTGTCTTAAAAGATCTAGATTGTGTTGATGGAGGCGTAAATATCTGCAATCTAAATTTTTTCCCCGTGAGGAAACTCAAACTCGGTATGTCATACTAGTACGGCCTCAACACGCACATCCGGAGTGTACATTTAGAAAAGCACTTCAACAGAACTGTTGAGGTTTATTTAATGTACAGACTTCAACATAAGTTAAGACCACCTAGACAGACTGCTCTTTTTTTATCCGAAAAAAGACAGTAAGGAATGTTTCAAATTGTGTATGCTCTGAAAGTGTAAAAGGGTTACCAATGCATACTACAAAGCTTCCTAAATGGGAAAAACCACCTCGAGCAGCACGGATATCCTAGGTGGAATTTTAACCAAATTTGCTGTTTTCAATCGACTTGTGAGAAACACCACGGACAATCCTCAGTTAAAATTTCTGGTGCACGTCATAAAAATACATATAGTCTCGAACTGTCCTCACTTTGGTGGCAATATAAGCCGCCGTTTGCGCCAAATCCAGAATCGCATCAACAGGCCATCAAAACGAAAGCTGAGAGACTTTGATTGTGCCAGAGCTATGGCATGGCTGCAGAATGGAGTTGGAGCCCGAGAAGTTGCCAGAAGGCTTGCTGCAGTGTCAAACTCTGCCATTGTCCACCTTGAGGCAGCGCCATCAAGTTACTGGATCAGTCAAAGAACACCCACGTGTAGGTGGACCCAAGAAGACCACTCAGAGTGTTTGCAAGTGGTCCAGTCTGTAGGTGTTTTCTATTACAACCCCATCTACATAATTCAGTTGATTTTGGAGGCAGGCGTCGATCCTGCCTGTCACAGCTAACCTGAGCAGAAAAAAATACAGCATCCCAACAGAAAAACAAGATACCCGATCAAATATCCCAATCTAGGAATCAGACTCGAAGTTTTTGCATGCGTCAACAAAGGACCTAACCGCGACACCACAGGTGCCAGTTTTTAGAGGTTTGGTGCCCTCGAAAATGATGTTATGATGCAATGACCCCAAACCTCAAAGTCCCAAAGTGTATAAAACCGGCGATATTAAAGTATAATAAAGTAGCATCCTGACGCAGAAACGCGCAGTATTCAAAGAGGCATGTCATGTCCAGTCCAGAGCCAAACCACCAGCGTCAGTGGAGTAACGGTTAAGCACTTCACCGTCGTACACAGAAGAAGTGAGTCCGATCCCTGTATGGGGAGGTTTCTAACTGAGTGCATGCATATCTCCATTTCGTTACCTTAGAATTACAAAGTTCTATTTGAAAATTTTGACCGTTTTGAGTTACTACTCGTAATACCGTTAGTTCGGAAACCAAATGTACTATCTGCAATAACAAAATTGTAAGATATTTGAGGAATAGCATTCGAAAAGGTTTGAAATATTGTGAAAGCTAACATTGTTTACATCAAATTTGTCAAAAATATGCAATGAGCAGATAGAACTTTTAATTCTGAGGTATAGATTTGTTTGCTGGTACTTTCATCCCACTCAGCCTGGATTGGCCTCGGCAGGTTAACTCGAAACATACAGACGCCTGATTATCTAAGTAGTGTCGATGGTAGTGTAAAGTATCTAGAATTTCTTTTGAAAAAGCCAAGGCGCAACTTAAGAATTTGCTCAGGGAAGAGATCCATCACTCAGTGGGCACTTCTGGTCTCAGGAAAGTTGTGGGCTAAACTGGCTTAAAGAGGTCGGTAGAAATAATTATTTTATGCTCTCGCGACGGAAGCTTTGTAACGTGAAATGTGAAGGTATTAGTACTCAAGGTTTTATATCACTAGTTCGGTCTAGTTAACGTATAATTCACGATTGTACACAAGTACCGCGACTAACAAAACTCAACATTTTCCTTGAATAGTAAAATTTAAAAAAAATGAAATTAGGCGTAACAGCTTTAAGCCATTATCGAGACTTTTTGATTTAAGTGGAGGTTGCAGCCAAAAAAACTGTCCAGGTGATTAGAATTCATCCCGGCAGAAGGATGAGGTTACACAATATAATATCTTCCCTGCGAAGGAATCGAACTCACTCCCTTTGCGCGTAATGCGAGTAACTTAATCATCAGACAATAGAGAAGGGTCGAGATTAATGTAGTCTTTTAATCCGATATGGCCACCGCGGCCAACAAGAATATAACTGTCACCAAACTCAGTCGCTGCCTTGTTTTAGAAAGTGGACCCATCAAACTTCTCCCCCACCCTCCCACCTTTCCTCCTTTTTGTTTTCTCGTCTGTCTATCTGTCAAAACCATCTGTTCTCTCACCTCGTACTTCTGTTCTGTTCTGTTTTGTCTGTCTGTTTATCTGTCTGTCTGTGCCTCTTACTCTCCCCATATACCTCTTCCCCCTTCTCTCTCTCTATCTATCTCTCTCTCTCTCTCTCTCTCTCTCTCTCACACACACACACACACACACACACACACACACACACACAC
>NW_004797712.1:107716-119597 GCF_000002075.1 Aplysia californica | reverse complement strand
GGCATGATTAAGCAGGCATGTGAACTCTAGTGAAGAGAAGGGGAAAATGTTTTGATGAAATATTTCATGGTGGGAGCACAAGGTCGAAACAAAACTAGGTGCGCCACAGCAAGAGTTTTCTACATTACTCAAAAGTGCCTCAATCATTGTATAGTACGGTATCGAATAGTGTTTACGCCATCATCGACACATAGTAGGTAATAAAGGAGGTGGACCGCTTCACCACCCCACGTCAGCATTCACGCGGAGTGAGTGGGATGCTTCTTCCCAAGATACAGACCGTGATACTCGCTATAGATCTAACTGATTTTTTCACGAGGGAATCGAACCCATAATCTTTGCTTGGATCACCGAAAAGCCCAGAAATATGCACAAACGCCGGCAAAACCATTTAACAAGCAAAAACAATTCTCTCATATTTTCTTTGCCTATGACTCTTCGTGAGATATGTAACACCGTGGTTCTGAAGAATGCAAACATAAATTTACAACGAACTTTTTGGTTTTGGCCTGCCTCAAAGAGGTTATACTAGAAGTCGCAGCAGTGACGTCATACGTGTCAGACATGATTCTTGTAACTAGTTTTGCCACTAAAAATTGTCATTGGTGAGCGGTGAGGTGGGCCATATGTGTCTAAGAAGTGGGAAGTGCTGTGAACAATTCCATTTTCCGCGCAAAGGAGATTTTTTGTATTTTATATAAATTTGTGAAGAAACGTTTCTTAATCTAGCCTCAATTGTTGTGGAAAAACATGATTTAAGTCTAGACAAATTGATACAAGCTGCTGTACAAAGTATGGGTGACATTGATTCATCCGTTAAAAAAATATTTGAAGATAAGTTGTGCACTATAGTTATAACACCAATGGGGATAAATAGTAAATAGCATTCGAAATGATACCGCGCACTGTCAGCAACCTGGAAGTCGTCAAGGCAGGTGGCCGCAATAATGAACAACCTAAGGTACGCCGACGATAATGTTAGTATTGATAGCTGGTTCTGAATCCAATCTACTGGATATTCTAGCTAGAGTAACATAGAAAAGCGAAGAAAAAGGGAACTACAATTGAATGCCATCAAAACGGAAAGAATAGTAATGTAAGAAATTGCCGACATCCCAGAACGCAACAACACAAGTAAGAACGAAAGAATAAAACAGTCCACAGTTTTAAATACCTAGGTTGTAAAATTACACCATAAGCAAAAAGTGACCCTGATATTTTGTTTAATCTAAAAAAAACTTTCAACATGATAAAGCATGTCCTCTCAAACAGAAATATAACAGTGAGCACAAAGAAACGACCCTGAAAGCTTGCGTGTGACCAATGTTTTTGTACACATGCTAGAGAGACTCAGAGACAAGACTGGAAGCGGTATTTAAGGAGAATACTCAGAAACTCATGAACAGAGAGGAAAACAAATAAAGAAGTTCTCCACTTGGCAGATTGCACCATCAGAAAAAGACAAGAGATTATTTGGCAATAGAAATACATCAATTAGACTGGAGAAACTGCCGCTGTGTTGAACGATAGAGTAAAGGAAGAGCAGAGGAAGGCAGGGAACAACATACACAGATGGCCTGAACAACTTTGAGACAAACAACGCAGATAGAAAAAGTGAGCTGATCAGAAAAACTGATATAATCAATAAGGTGTGGGGTATCATGATCGTCAATGCCTGCTCGAGACCTGACACCTGAAGAAGAAGTATGGCGCAGATCTCTGCTCGACAGCAAGCGCTATACGTTTTAAATGTATTATTACCATATCATTGGGATACTCAGAAGCATACAAGTGCAAGTAGCCGATTAAGATTAAGAGCTCAAACACTAACAAATTGACAAGGTCCTTCGATGTCTATAGCCACATACCCATTCCCATACGATTGAAGTAAGGAAAATTCACATAAAGTGCCTTTCCAAGGGACACAACGGTGGCTCTCTGACGAGGTTCGAACCCAGGCCCTTTGAGCTGTGTGTGTTCAGCAGTCTAACCACTAGACTTCTGTCGCCACATTTTATTTCCAACATTTGTAAATATGTTTAGTAAGCAAACATTGCAAGATAATCTTATAAATGAAGTTTTAGGACAAACTAAATGTAATGTAAGTGTATTACGATGTCCGAAAAAAATGTTTAAACGAAAGTAGGAAAAGATTGAGAGGTAAGTAATATTAAACAACATGAGTTGAAATAACTTGTTTCTCCTTTCTATTACTCGATGAAACTGGGAGAGAGCAAAAGGATCTATATAGCAGTCATTTAAAAAAGTGACAGTAAATGTTTTACGCCCCCCATCAAAACAGTTCTGATCATAAGAAGGGTTACCTAGACCCGTCCTGTCAAGGCCAACCCAGGATGTGCTGGATAACTGCATTCTGGTAAAAAGTCCGAGAAACTGAAGAAACTATTTTCCCCTCTCGAGTATTGAAAATCACGTATTTTGGGTGAAAGGCGAAGAGCTTAACCATTACACCACAGTCGGTAGTGATGGATCAGATGAACAGGAAAGCCTGAACGGTGGTTGCAATTGGGCGATCGTGACACAGTACTGGGAGGAACACCTGACACGCTATCTGTAAAATTAAAACTTTTTTAGAAAGAATAATGAAAACGACCTTTGTAGTTGTTTATTTCCCCGCACTGAAGGAGCATGCAATTGCGATATAACTCCCATTGCCGTGTTCATATTGCAGTCTAACCTCTCTCCTCTGAAGGACGGCATATAGCGTTGCAGCCTGCAAGATGCAATCCACTAACTCTCACATAGATCATGTCCGTCTCTGTCGATTGTAAAAAACCCATTTTCAGTTGGATGAACAGTGGAACGGAGGGTGAAATTCATTAGTCTTAGAATACTTAATTCTATATGGCTGACGTGTTGAATCATTGTAAATGTTGTACCCCACCCCTCTACACAATGAGATTTGTGAAGTGGACTGCATCTGCATGCCTGTAAGAGACAACTCATCCATCCCCCCCCCCCACTCCTCGGAATTTGAACTCAAGCCTAATGAATGCGACGGCAGCAACGCCATCATAACCTCCTCGGCTGAGCGAGGAACAGAACTCACAAACCTGGGCAATGAAGACCCAACTTCTAACCTTTCGGCCCAGATCTCTTCCTCGGATCCGATTTTGTTCTTCCCTCACTCTCTACCCAGTACAAAGAGTCAAATCGTTCCCACTAATCTTTGTGAAAATGAAAAGTCTTTGTCTACTCTCAACCACGATGACGCAATGTGGCCATTTTCGAGACATCTTGTTATAAATCCAATTTAATTATACTCAAATCAGCTGCTCCTCGCCACCCGAACTTGTCTGGTGCTGGTCTGTCCTCGTGCAGCAATCAAACCGTTATCTCGCTGTCTAGCAATACAACTGATCTTGATTTGATTAATTTATTTCGCCCTCAGTACCGAGATCAGGCCAACTCGGGGGTGAAAGGAACCCGTTTGATAGCTGTATCGTTTCCCTCCCCTTCCCCATGTAAAACTGAGAACAAAGGACTGTGAAAAGACTGCAGATAGACTGTAAATAGACTTTGAATATACTTTTTCTTCGATGTTTTTTTTTTTTTTTTTTGGGGGGGGGGGGTGTTGGGCTGTGTTGAATTACGCAACAAGACATCCGTAAGAGTCAAGTAAATTTCAAATAAACTGGAAAAGAATGAGTTTTGCTCATGGAAACTAGATACCGAAGATTGGGGTGTCAAGGAATTCAGCAAGCTTTGGTGTGTTTAATTGTCGCTGTTTTACGCTCCTGTCGACGTAATTAATTAAGACACTTTAGGAGTCACAGCCACGGCCAACCCAAGCTAAAAGAGATACAGCATCCCAACAAAAAGACGGAGACAGTCGATAAAATAGGCTTCCCGAAATTACACCACACACGCGGCAATTACCCTAGTGTTGAATTCTTATTCATGACATTTCAGCTTTAAGACAGAGCGATTTGTAATTACAGACAGAGTGTATTCTCATACTTGGGAAAGGGATAGATAGATAGATAGATAGATAGATAGATAGATAGATAGATAGATAGATAGATAGATAGATAGATAGGCTGTAAGAGAAAGAGAGAAAAAGAGCAAGAGAAAAAAAGAGGGAGGAGAGAGAGCGTAAAAGAGAGAGAGAGAGAGGGGGAGAGAGGGAGAGAGAGAGAGAGAGAGAGGTAGGTGGGGGAATAAGAAAAGAAGGAGCCGGGGAGAGAAAGAGAGAGAAAAAAGAGACTTAGAGAGAGAGAGAGAGAGAGAGAGAGAGAGAGAGAGAGAGAGAGAAAGAGAGAGAGAAAGAGAGAGAGCTAGAGAGAGACAGACAGACAGACAGAGAAAGAGAGAGAGAGAGAGAGGGGGAGAGAGAGAGAGAGAGAGAGAGAGAGAGAGAGAGAGAGAGAGAGAAAACGAGAGTGGCGGGACGGAGAGAGAGAGAGAGAGAGAGAGAGAGAGAGAGAGAGAGAGAGAGAGAGAGAGAGAGAGAGAGAGAGAGAGAGACAGACAGAATGAACATTGATTTTTTTCTCCCAAAAACTTTTTTCCCGTTTCATATTCAAGAAGGTAGGTCAGTCAGAACGGACACAAACAGCTATGTTGAGAGGCTGTTGGGTACAGAAATCTATAATTTGTAGTGTCAAAAGAACATTACCAGCCCCCAACCCCTTCTCTTCCTCTTCGAATACGCTCTCATACACGTACACACACGAACACATACACACATGCACAAACCCACACCTACACATCCATACGCATTTACACACATAATATTCAGCCATGTAAACACGCTTACACGAACATTAGCTTACATGAACACACTCTCATACATACATACACATACATGCACAAATGTAATATTATATCCACACATGAACACACGCACGTGCTATCTCTCTCTCTCTCTCTCTCTCTCTCTCTCTCTCTCTCTCTCTCTCTCTCTCTCTCTCTCTCTCTCTCTCTCTCTCTCTTTCCCTTTTTCTGTCTCTCTCTCTCTCTATATATGTATATATATCTCACTCACTCTCTCCCTCTCTCTCTCTGTCTCACACACAGACACACACATACACACACACAAACACACACACACGCACATACACACACACACACACACACACAATATCCAAGTCCCCTATTCAGATCCGACTGCACAAGGACCACCATTGTGTTTTCTTCAAATATTTATGAACATGCCCAACTTAAGGCGATTTGCAGCTGTACGAAATCCATACTTTTAGGGTCCACATGTTCATAGTCAGTGTTTGGGGAATAAACATAGATGCTTACTGTGTCAACGTGTCAATTTCTGAGCAAACCAGTACACATAGACCGATGTTCGAATGTTCTTAGTAGGACTTGAGGGATCACTCGGAAGACGTGAGTTCGATTCAAGAATCGAGCTACTCTGACTGCCATTTTGAAAGCTGTACCCCATTCACCCAGGGCCAGCCCTGACAGGCAGCACCAACCAAAGCAGTTCGCCTCCTTAATGACCTATATTGTGTCGATATGGACATAAAACAACCATACATTTTATTTAAAGCCTTTACAACCAATCCATACAGTTTTTTAAAGAACAACTAACCGTGCTCTTTTCATTTTCAAGATGGTCATTAATTGTTTTCATCACAAAGATGAAAACCGAGAAAGTTACAAAACAAATGCTTTGTCATTCCAAGTTACAGTTTTATTTTAAGTAAATTGAACCAATAATAAAGACCTTCATATAATAAACACCCATTTTCTTGGTTAAACCAATGGGACAGAGTTCGTAAAAGAGCGCTCGCTGCCTTTACTTTCCCCATGCATCGAGCTTACGCCTGTCTCCATCCCTCAAGAAATTAATTCGTCACATGATGTTTTCAATAACACAAACAACAGACACAATTTTTCCCTGGGTAGTTCCAAGAAATATAAAACTTTATCTGTTTCCTGAGTCTACTATCCTGGCTTAGTATTTCAATTTAATTTGTTTTACCTTGTTATGCTATTCTTTTGGTTTTATTAATCCTCCCAGTAAATTTGACAATGGGTTCTGTTCACAGCATATTGACTTAAGCCTAGCCTCCAGGTTTTATGCTCAGCTCGGTTGGGGGTGGTGGGGGAGGGGGGGGGCTAGGGGGAACCCTCTCTGTCCATCCCCCGAGCAGACAGTTTCATTGCCCAGGTATTTACCGTGCGGGACACAGCCTGTTTTATCGGCTGATTACAGGACTCATTAAAGAACCCGGGGCTAAATTTAGCATCTTTATAACCCAGTCCAAGGGTGACGTAATGTTCCTTGAATCAAACGAGTCTATTTTTAGCCTGTGGATTTCTTACTTGTGCTTTGACCTGCTTTGCTGAAAATAAAAGGGGTACCTCTGTAAAATTTTATAAAAAGGGTTTTAAACGTAACGTCCCCGTCGACACCCAGATACCTGTGTAAATTAGGTGATACCGGTGCAGTTTACATCTTCGAAGTTTCAATTTACAAAAAAATACATCATTGTGGAGGGTAACTAATGTACAAATTGTGGGCGTAATCTTGTAAACGAAGTAAATGCTTCACTTTCTGCGTCTAGATTGACGGGCGCGAATGAACGTGGGTGTTGAATGGGTGGTATTTTGGTTTATAAATAGATGCCTTTTAGCATTTCCGGTGTGGTTCAATGCACAATAAATTTCTGCGAGAAAAATCTGTTCTGAGAAAGAGCATGTACATTGCCTCTATCTATCTATCTATCTATCTATCTATCTATCTATCTATCTATCTATCTATCTATCTATCTATCTATCTATCTGTTTGTGTACCTGTCTATCTGTCCGTTTGTGTACCTGTCTATTTGCCAGACAAAAATTGTTTACCTCATCTCTCTCTATTCTCTCTCTATATATGACAAGATAGACCATGTGGTTGGTTACTTGGAGCATCAGACATAATCAGTGGGACAGTTTTTACATGGATGATCCCTGAAATGTGTTCTTGAAGAAAAAGTGTTACCACTGGGTTTGTATAAAAAGGGGACCAGCCGCAGCATCAGTTTTGTATGAAACAATGTCTGATGACCTTGTATAAAAAAAAAGATATTTTTTTAAAGGATCTAATCTCATGTGTCACCTATTCATGTGATCCGTATAATTGGAATGGCACTACCAAAACTGATATATCGAAAGGAAACAGATGGCGCCCTTAGAACGACAAGATTCTTACCCCACGGGGCATGGTTTTGGGGAAATGGGATTCAGAAATTCACACTCTCTCAGCTAAGATGTTTTACATCTTATTTGTTAGATGGCAAACTGACAAAATATAGGTAAGATTATCTGGAGCCTTTGACACAGAGCGTAGGACCTCTGTATCAGTAATGTATGGTGTGTAAATCAGTTCTAGCAAAAGAGGGGGTTAAAACTCTGTCATTCTACGGACACGTACGTAGTATCGTTGTAGTTTTTTTTCTGTTTACTATTGTGGGGATCAAGACGCTTAATGGAGGGCGTTGTTTTACAAGAAACTGGATCCAACCAGCCCTTGACTACTCCTATGGGATCTCTAAGGCAGGCCTAATTTTGCTGGAGTTCTTACTTGCGTCGGGCCATGTTTTGAGTAAATTTGAGTGTCTGGCGCATGTGCGTCCACGGAGTTCTTGATTTGCAGTAACTTAAACATTATTGAATTGGCGGAATCTGTAGTTTTTCGTCCTGCCGTTTGGTGACAACAATATAAAAGGCTTCAGGTGTCAACAATGAGAAAAATTCTAAGACCGGAAGAGCCGCCCATTTGCACCGTCCCAGCTTGCTGGGCATTGGAATGTGAGCCCTCGGGCGTAAAGGGTGGGACCAGGTCTGTGCACAGTGCGCTCCAACAAAAAGGTTCGCTACAGTTGCTCAAAGGACATCTCCACAGCCAATCTGCTGAAGTCTCAGCAATGCTGCGCAGGGAACGTCTTCAAAACAGAGGAGCAATATAAACTCAGAAGCACCTGGTATGTCGAACTCTCCATTTGTCACCTCGACAGAGGCGCACCCAAAAAAGAAGCACAAACACTACCTGAAAAAATTCTCTTGACTGCCAATGGTTGACGGTTGCTGCAAACCGCGAAGTCTGAAGTCACACAGTATTGTTGCGTCATTTTGAGGAAACAAAACTTTATTGACGCTTCGAAGTGTGAAGTCACTGATCGTGATATCGTAATTTTGAATACAATTGGAGAATGTGTTTTTCTTATACAATAGTTCATCAGCAACATTTGCTGTTAAATATTCACTATTCACTGGGAGTTCAATGGCTCGCACACAGTACGATAGGATGACATCACATCGCCCATTCACAATGTTTTGAATTTCGAACATGGGAATGAGAGATAATTGCATCCGCTTACTGTTAATCTGCCACAAAGCTATCCCCTGTGCTTCGTTGATAGTCATGGGCCTTTGAGCTATTTGTGGTGTGACTAACGAATATTGAATAATAATGAATACTTCTCAGGGGATTTTTTTATAATTCTATTTGGAGACCTATCAACGAAGCAGAGGGAATAGCTTTGCGGTAGATTAACAGTTAATGGAAGCAATTAGCTCCCATTCCCAGGTTCGAAATTCTACTTCATCTGGTAATCATCAAGTATAAAGTATTCTGCTTTCACCACTCTTAACTAGCTTTAGATGTGATATTACTATGGTCCTATTTTTCGAAGAGCTGAGAAAAAAAAGAGACGAAAATCCATTGTCTCTTAAAATCACATGACGTTTGAATGTCTCTGCCACTCTTCGAATAACTGTAAAAAGCGGAAAAATCGTGAATGATTAATAGTAAAGGCACCGTTGTACAAGACTGTTTCCTCTATTGACGACTCTCACATAGAGCCAATTGAAGGAGCAAGAGACAGGGGGTGAAAAAACCCCCAAGAAACCTCGAGAGTATCATACCCAAACCGGGCAGTCCGTTAATTCGGTTGGTATCGAGCTGGAATACGAAGCTGATGGCTATTGTTCGAAACTCCAACGGAATGTTATGAACCTGGATTGTTTTGTTTTGTGGATATTAAATTCAGAGGTCCCACCTCATAAAAGGCCTAATAGTTTTGATAGGGCCATTAAACCCATGCATACACTATTACTCAAACCAGATCTTTATCTAATTTGTGGCTGGACTTGCATGTCACCCACCCATTGGCCTCATATGCCACGACCCTGTCTGCGGTCGAAGTTGATCAACATCTTCACAGATGATCCATGATGGTGATGATATGTTCATAGAAGCAGCAAATGCTTGTCTTTAACCTTTACTATCAAGAAAAATGCCAGCTTGACATTTGACTCATCCCTAACTAAGGATTGTGTTAACGACAAACAACAGCCTTTACAATATAAACCAATCTTTTTACAATATTTTTTAACATTTAGTCGTACATATTGAAGGTCAAAATGGATAACTGCTTAATTGCATTTTTTTCAGGCTACATGAAAAGTTACAGTTGTGTTATATAACTTTTGTAGCACAAAAAGCATTGACATAATAAAAAACATTATTGATACATTGCATGTTATGGATGAAAAGTGACACATTGTACTGTCCAATATGTTTTTTTCCGATTTAAAAAGCGAAGTTTGTAAGTCAAACTATAGGCCACGCTGTACGACAAACACTGAATTTTGTCATTTCAACTTGAAAAATGTCACTTTTTCAAAGAAGAAAAATTTGAGTGATACACAAAAACTAGTGCTGTTTCTCAAATCAGAAACCCCAAAGTAGCCTATATCAAATGCTAAACCTTATTCCGCAAATTTTTTGTCGGCCAGTGTGATATTTAACTTTTTCTATACCAGAGAGATTTTCAAGGGGACGACAGACCAGCACTGAGAAAGGTCGGATACTGAATGTACTTTAAGAAATAAAGCAGACTATATATTTTTTTTATTTCGAATTGTAAAAAATATGTGAAGGAGGACGTGTCAGAAAAATAGAATACCTTGCATGGGTCTACGTATCGAAAATATATAAATCTATCTGTTTTGCAGAGGTCACAATACGATTTCGAAAATAGATTGTAGACTGATATAGGCGTGGCACTGAATGTGAACGATATATTGTTGTGGATTGACAGGGAAGATAACGCCCCTTCCAACAATGAATTGGATTACTGAAAGGCGGGACCTCCAAATAGGCCATCTCCGTCACGACCAAACGTAGTAGCAAAGATCCTTGAAAGCTCCCAAACAACTCAAGTTCAAGAACAGTTTCGAAATCAAACTCGCTGGAAGGTTAACTACAAGATGTACGGATATGAAAAACTTGATAAGTAAGAGATAAGTCTGTTGGTTTTTTTCTAAAAATGTGAAAGACGTTGCTATGGAAACTGTATATTAATAGTCCTCCATAATTCTGTGACCCTGCCAGAAACGAGGCAATGTTCTGAACTTTGGCCCCTCTTTTTGTCTTTTACAGGAACCCGATATTGACAGAACAGAAAACAAAGCATCGGTCGTAAGAAAGTAGATGTGGACTAGACTCCAGGAACAAGGCGGAACATTATCATAACTTTTCTTTTTATTATCTTAATCTACGACATCCTTTCGAACGCAAAGCTAGCTCTGCACATACTGCTTTGCAATTGCCTCAGAGTGCTCATTGCAAACGGCTTGATATCCAACACTTCTAACGGCTACAAAAAAGTAGGTCAAAACGTCACGACAGGACTAGAATTTATTGCTTTTTACGTCAACTTTTTTCCCACATAAAGCCTTACATGCCAAGGTGCTCACCAGTTTTGTCAACGAGACCTTCCTTCACACCCAAAAGTGCTAAGGAAGAGGAATCTTGAAAATTTGACGTATAATCTGTATCAAAAAGAGGAAGCGAATTTCCCCTACTTGTAAGATTTCTCATCAAACGTTAGGACTTTCACTTTACATATAGCAAATTTATAGCTCAGCAAGAGTACGTTGATATTTTACGAAAAAAGACGGTCTTTTGTTTCATCAAGGACGCCATTTCCAAAGAACAATCGAATTTTGAAGAGTTTACGTATCTACGCAATCTTGAAGGGTAGCACTACCGTAAGGAGGTGTTATCTTCTTTTGCCATCCGGACCTTTCTTTATTCGGAAGCATTCGGAAGATATTACTGATACACTCAACCCATTCCCTCCAAACCCTGTACCATTCAGAGACACGTCCGTTGTAAGTGCACCTTATTCAGGGTTCTTCGAATCTACCTCGACCCACAAGATCAACGTCAGACCCACCCTGTGATCTCAGCTGTGGAGTGTTACGTCATGGTTTTTTGTGTTCGGAACATGCACGCCGGGGCTGCCACAGGCCTGTCCTTAGTGCTGGCGGCGGGAATCCTTCTACAACTCGTCCTCGTCGGTGAGTATCAGATTACTTTAGATCATATTGTCACGCTCACAATAGAAATCCCTATTTCATCTTTAGACATTTTGAGAAACTGAGAAAAAAAAGTTTGTTTTTTTCCGAACAATTGACTCTAGGAAACGCATGACTTTTTTGGTACACTTAATTGCTTTTATATTTGGATTATTCTTTTTTACCATTTGAACAATATTATTATTACAAAACTGGCTCTGATCTTTATTTCAGAACCAAAGACTCCAAACCCGCCAAAAAATTACTTGGGCAATCACATGTATCTTATTAGCGTAACAATATGATAAAACGATATAAGATAATACAAGACACCATAAAAATGATTTTAGATGAGATGCAATTAGACAAGACAAGATACAGTTACAAAAGATTAGCCAGGTCAAGCTTAGTTAATCTAATCTAAGCTAAGCTAAGATTCTGTGATTAGGTGATATTGTATAATATGATTAGGTAAGAAAAGTTATGTAAGAAATTGAGCTAAGCTTATTTACAGAGATGAGATACTATATATAAATTGTAATATTATATA
>NW_004797712.1:104344-105700 GCF_000002075.1 Aplysia californica | reverse complement strand
TATATATATATATGTGTGTGCATATTGGGTGTGTCTATGTGGCAGTGTGCGTGAGAGAGAGAGAAAGAGTGAGAGAGGGCGAAAGACACAGAGAGAGAAAGAAAAAAGGGAGAAAAAGAGAGGAAAAGAGAGAGAAAGATAGAAAGAAAGAAAGAAAGAAAAGGAGAGAGAATGAGAGAGAAACACAAAGAGAAAAAGAAACAGAGAGAGAGACAGAAGGAAAAATGAAAAAACGAAAGAGGACAGAGCGAAGCACATGTATTCCAACGGGGTACCTTAGTCCAAATGACGTCAAATTCGGACGCCAAACTGTTATGACCTTAAAAGAAGGAAATGGCAATAACCTCTAATCGAGGAGATACAGTGGGTAAAAATGTTCCCGTTTTTCTCGTTCATTGTTCTCAAAGACGATTCAGAGACTAAGTCTGACACTGAGAGTTATTCTAGGGAGGGATTGTTTTGAAAAAAGAAGAAAGCAATTAATTCCTAATTATTGATTGGTTTGCCCGATTACAATCAATAAAAAGCTCTTCTGAACCGCTCAGAAAAGTTAATGCACTTCTATAGTAGATCTAGGACCAAACATTTAAGCCTGCCACCTCGCGGTACGCCATTTCTTCTGACGCAAGACAGACTTACTCTCGGAAACCGGTCCACTTTTGTTTCTGACCAGTCAACATTCGCTCGCCTCTCGTCCAATCAAGCCATCCGACCCACCCCTTTGGGAATAGACAAAATCAAAAGTCAATTACAAAAATCTTTGGGCATTAGGGGAATGCGTTTTGTTTCTACAGTACAATTTTGCCTGAGTTGAGGCGAAACACAAGACTGTGGGATCGTTCAAAAGGACTATTTTTCTCAGAGCAGAGTTGAAACATAAAACTGTGTATTGTCCTTCTTTTCCTGTGAAGAAATTGTGGGTGAGTGCAGGAACAAAGCTTGTGCAGTTACCGTGAGCTTCACCGGAAAACTCGACACGGGTTACGGGAGAACGTTGCTCCTGGGACCGGTGGGAGGGAAGGGAGGAGAGGTGGAGGGAGGCGTGGAGGCTGGAGGGGGAGGGGGGTTTATGAAAAAGGGCGAAGAAGGGAAAGAGGAAGAAGAGATGAAGTTGAAAGAGGGGTGGGAAGGGGAGGGGAGGGTGGAGTAGAGGAGGTGGAGCTGAGAAAGAGGAAAGTTGAGGGGAAGGGATGGGGAAGGAAGAGAGGAGAGACGAGAGGAGAAAGCGACAGGAGGGAAGAAAGGGGTATAAGGAAGGAAGGGAAGGGGATGGGACAAAAATGGAGGAGAGATGGAGAAAGAAATAAGGGGGTGGGGCGTGTGGGTGGGGGTGGAGGGGGAGGGGCTGTTATACGT
>NW_004797712.1:102112-104197 GCF_000002075.1 Aplysia californica | reverse complement strand
TTTCTCTACTTCTTGGGGGAGATGGGAGGGGGGGCTCGAGAGTATTGCTGGAGATGCCATTGGTGTGTGTGTGTGTGTGTGTGTGTGTGTGTGTGTATGTGTGTGTGTTTGTGTGTGTGTGTGATTGTGTGTGTGTGTGTGTGTGTGATTTTTGTCAGGTATAAATGCTTGAATTGAGCTCCCTCATCAGCAAAACAAACATCAACTCTCTCAACAACTGTGTCTGTTATACATCCCTAAGTGCTAAGTTTTTTATGGGTGAACTTTGGCACTCTGTATTCTTCATATTGGCTAACAATCACTGGTAGGTGATACAAAAGAGAATGTACATGTTCAAAAAGAAAAGATACTGGCATCTATGGTTTAGCGGTTTTTAAGGCGGTTTTGCAGTCACACGCAGGATACCTGAGTTAAATTCCTGAGTGGGGAGACAATTTTTATCTAGTATCTCCGTCTTTCAGCTGGGATTGACCGTGGAAGGCAGGATTGGAAGCCCGACTTCTAAATGAACTAAACGGTGTCGATGGGGGAGTCAAAAATCTGCATTTAAAACATAAAGAAGAGTCAGAACCAGTGAACGGGACAGCCACACCTCAGGATCGCTTCGTCCAATCGATTTCTTAGAAAAGGTTTTGTTTTAGTACCTCACACACACAAAGTAAAACGGGCTGAAGTATGATCCTGCTGAAAGAAAATCTGTTTTCGTCGCCATAACGGAACCCCCTCAAGGTAGTCAAACAAGACGCTCTGCAGGAATTCTAAATATTATGTTTTATCACTAACATTGGCATTTGAAAAGTAAGGGCTAATGATCTCCCCCTCCCAGATTAATGGTGATAATGTATATAATTTTCTAGCGTCTGCTCCCGTGTGCACACAGCTGCAGGCTCCTCCGGCCAACACTATGATCCTTGGGTTGTTCTGAAAATGACCCTCCTTATTCTAAAATGTTTTCCAATCAATAGCGCATGTTATGTTTATTAACGATTCCATTCAAACGAAATAAAGCTTATCCACTAAAGATTATTGATGAATACATAGTATGACAATGTGTGCACATCAGTTCACTAAATTCAAATCATATACCCGTGTCATCGACACACAATTTAACAACATTTCCGTTTATGAAGAAGCTTTTCAGGGTGGCGCGCGGATTCTAGGACACTCTGTGTATATTATTATTGCAGTTTACAGAGACGAGAGAAAGTAAATGTTAACATACTGTAACAAAGACAAACTTCTTGCGTGTACCAAGCCCGGCAGCATTCATAACTGAGAGGTATGCCAAATGACGTGTATGTCGATCTTTTCTTCCAGATATTTTGCTTAGATATTAAGTTCAATCAGCAAATTGTGTGTATATCTGAAATACACTGTTATTCATAAGCAAATCTAGGAGGAAAAGGACGTTCCATGACTTTCGGTCATCTGTGTTCGAAGTGTTACCTCTACCCTTCCTGATGTGTCCGAGTTTTCGTACATGTTTTTCTAATTGTTTTTAAGCTTAAATCTATGTTTTTCGAAGGTCATACCTCAACGACTCGTTTCACTTTCTGTTTAACCTGCCATTTCTCCTCAGATAGTAAGCAATGAAACGTCGCCTTTGTCACGTACGGGACACAAAATTAAAGACATGACATATTGACTTGTAAATGGCAAAGTAATGGGCAACTGACCCTGTATGATATCACCAGACAGATATATTTTACAAAAATCAACTTTCCTCTCAGCAGTAGGACTCGCATCTTCACCAAACAACGTACAAATCATACTGATGAAGCTGGTACCCCTTCACATCCCCTCACCTCTCCCCCACAAAACACCCTGCTATACCAATTCAAAAAAACAACTAGGCAAAGTCAATCATTTAAAAACAAAACCAATAACTATTGTACCCCTCTTACATCTTCACAAAAACACAAATTGTATCCTCCAAACAGTCCCCTCATAAAACGTATATTAACCCCCCGTCCCCCTAATTGTTACCTCCCTCTATACACAAACAAAAATGGTACATCCTTATCACGACAAAGAGTACCTCCCCCTCCCCACCCTTTCCCAACATACTTGACCTACACAAACATG
>NW_004797712.1:98498-100857 GCF_000002075.1 Aplysia californica | reverse complement strand
TGACCTCGATCCTGTCAATGGGGGTGCAAAACATTTACAATATAACTCATAATAAAAAATACGCCGGATCTGATGATGTCATCCTCTAACGGGCAGAAGCTCTTGACAGACGCGAACAATGGCCGTTCTGTGTACATGATAAGAGTGCGAAGCAGAGCAGCAGTGCTCATAGGACAACGGGGTAGGCTATCAGGCGGAGGACCGGGGAACAGCGACTGCGCTGAGCAAAAACCCTGTCTTGATCATGATCCAATGAATTTATTGTGGATTTGCAGCTATATTTTGTAATTGATTCCATTATAATGAAGAATGAAAGTAAGACGCTCAATAGGTTTAGGACACCGGTGGCAGCATTTTAAAACAATTTTTTCTTAAAAATTCCTAGTATATTTTGTAGAGGTTTCATTATCTGTTGTATCGGTTGCATGTGATTAAGCAGCATTTGGTCTAAATTCCAATTCAAAACGTTGAAAAAAGCCACACAAAAATACATTATAAAGCTCTAAGCGGCACTGGTTTCTCTCCCTCTAGTAAAATTTTGTTTTCTGAGCTCAGTATATTTTTACACCTTGACGACGTTATCTTTTGATCTGTAAAGAGCCTAAAACAGTGCTTTCACAATGAGCTAACAAAAAAAGAAAATCCCTTTACACGTGCAGATACCCTTCACAACAATCCAATTGAGCCGTGATAACAGCAGATTATGAACTCAACAGGCAAGTGATAGCTCCACAGTTTATATCACTAAGATTGACGGGTCGCGCCATAGAATGCGCTTTATCTGAGTACCTGAAGCTGTCATAATACCATCTCGATACCTAAAAATTGCAAAGTTCTGTTTGCCATTTTTGGCCGTTTTTGAGTTAATAAGACCATAAGAGCAGAAACCAAATGATCTACGAGTATCTGCTCTATCAAAATCGTAAGTTTATTCGGAACTGCTATTAAGATATTCAAAGAATTGCATTCGACAAATCTTGATATGATACTGAACAGATAGAACTTTGTATTCTAAGGAAGTGATCTGACTCTGAGGTTGGTGCGCAATGACCCGCTATTGCTTTCGGTCGCCATCTGCCGCAAAATGGCTAAAATAGCACCTGGACATGGGTAGCTGGTGCCTCTATAAATAAATCATTGATTGTCATCTGTCACAATACCCTCTGGCATATTTAAACCCGTCTTTGTCCACCCCTTAGTCCTTTTGTTCCACGTCTTGCCGTCGAGGATTCACAATGGTCTGGTAGCGTTTTGTATGACTAAAGTATTGTGTTTTTCTACTTTTCATTTTGTTAAGCGGGGTCTATCTATCTATCAAACGAATTAAGTGTTTAGAGAAAATATGTATAGATGGCAAAGATATCAGAACCATATGAAGTCTCTACTGGCGGCAGAAGGCAGCAATTAAACTGAGTACAAAATCTCAGAATAGTAATGTGCTCAAATCGACAGAGGAGTTAAACAAGGCTGTGTCCTCTCTCCCTGTCTCTTTAACATCTATACAGTGGTTGTTGTTTTTTTTAGCGAAGCTCAAGATCTGCGGGGAGTCACTATTTGTGGCTGCAACACCATTAAAGTGTGATACACAGAGGGAAAAATCTTTCTAAAGTTGAGAAAGCAATAATAGAGAACAGCAGCAAGGCAGGCAACGAAAACAAAGGTCATATCAAAATCTACTGGAAAAACAAATAACACAGCCATATATAGGGACAGAATCGATTAAGTACACCAATTCAAATATCTAGGAGCAGCAATCACAGACGATGGCAGATGTGAAAAAGAAATAGATATAAGAACACCAAATGCAAAAACAAGATGCGGCCAATGAACAAACCACATGTATTTACATCCTGGCAATTATCTCTATCTTTGCGGAAGAAATGGTGGAGTGCTACATCTTCCCATATTTCTATGCTATGACGCTGAGACCTGGACTTTAAAGGGAAAATAAAATGGTTGCATTTGAGCTGTGGTGGCGCCACAGAAAACCAGGATTAGCAGGGAAGAAAAAAAGACTTACAATGAAGTGTGTTAGGTTCTCCTCAAAAGCAAACCCTGCTTGTAAAATAAAATACAAAAAATGCAATACTTTGGTCACCTAAGACGACATCAGATCATTGTGAAAGAGATGTTTGAAGGAAGGATGCGGGGCAGGACAGCCAGAAGTAGAAGAAGATTGACAACATTAAGACTAAGGACTGGCCTGGGTATAGCACTTAGCAGAATGTGGAACGGCAGCTCGCGAACAAGAAGGTTGGAGGGTCATAACGTGTCAACCTCTGAGTTAGAGATGACACCTCCAGCATCTATCTATCTATCTATCTATCTATCTATCTATCTATCTATCTATCTATCTATC
>NW_004797712.1:81887-97285 GCF_000002075.1 Aplysia californica | reverse complement strand
AGAGAGAGAGAGAGAGAGAGAGAGAGAGAGAGAGAGAAAGTGATAGTCAGATCGTGATAGAGAAAGGCGGGACAGTGTCAGAGAGACAGAGAGACACAACACAGACAACAACTAAACAGCACTTTCTAATTACCCAACACCATAATTCACCGAAATATCAGCGACATCAAATAATTTACAACACACAAAGTGATTCTAAATTCCTTTTGTGATGTGTGAACTATTGACGACAAGTAGCTGGTTAGTCATGGATTAACCCTTTTTGGGCGTTCCGGACACATATTATGCCCGACCAACAACAGATCAAGGGCAATGTCGTGGGCACCTTTTGTACTAGAATACACAAACCAGAAACACAAAATTTTCATGTTTCATAGTACACGTTTTGTCTTTTTAAGTTTATAGAAATTGAAATTTGGTTATAGAAAATGAAGGTATGGGTTTTTTAAAAATATGGGTCTCAAAACCTCGCGTTTTCAAGCTTCTGAATGAGTTAATCTGCCTCACAGCTCACAACATTATTCACGTGTGAAGGGCCACGTTCTCCCATGTCAGGTGTTATTGACGTAAATATTGGGGCTGGGGGAACCACTCTCGTATCAGTCTTTCCCATCAGCAATATTTGGCAAGCCATATTGCTAACATTTGATGTTCGTTGTTTTTTCTTAAATTCGAACTACCACCCCCGCCCCTCCTCCCAATAAAATAAAATAAAATAAAATGAAATAAAATAAAATAGAATAAAACCCCAACAAATTAAACAAAACAAGAGCTGAAAAACCCACCATGCGACGTCACAAGGTCAGACATTGGCCAACTTAAAGGAAGAAGAACAGACCATACACCCAGCAGTTCCCATTATCATTAATTTTTGTATAAGCTTAAATCTCTTCTTGCAACTAAATAAGCCATGTATAAGGAGAAGCTGTGGTTAGACTCTCAGATTCGCAACCGTAAGGTCATGGGTTCGAATCCCGTCAAGGACCCGACGTTGTGTACCTGGGAAAGGCACTTTACACGAATTTTCCTCACCTCACGAGGTTATGTGCTATACAAATTATGCTCTTTATTATTATTATTATTATTATTATTATTATTATTATTATTATTATTATTATTATTATTATAATCATTTTAAATTATTGTTATGAAAGTTAAGCTTTTCGCTCCTAACTGCAGAAGGCGTGAGTTCAATTCCGGCAATTCGGGTGTTGAGAAGTTATTCTATCGGGTATCTCCGTCTGTCGCTGGGATGACGCATCCCACTTAGCCCGGGTCGACCGCAAAAGACAGGATCAGAACTGCGTGCCATCTAAATGATCCGAATTGTGTCGATGGGAGTCTAAAAGATCTTCAAGAATAGAATATCACACAATGAATAAATGAATGAATGAATGAATAAATAAATATATAAAACACCCTTGTATACGATTAAGGCCTTCGAAGAAGAAGAAGAAGAAGAAGAAGAAGAAGAAGAAGAAGAAGAAGAAGAAGAACAACAACAACAACAACAACAACAACAACAACAACAACAACAACAACAACTACAACAAGACGAAGAACAAGAAGAAGAAGACGAATGCGCTCTCGCCCCTTATTGACTTCTGACATCGACCAGTGTCGCCGCTCGCCCCTACACTAGACCTCAGAATGTTCACCTCACGCCTCCACCTACGCGTGGGTAGATAAACAAAGCTGGTTTACCCTGGGAAGTTTGATATGGTCTTTCTCGCCCTTGTTTGCCCCGCAGACACGGAGGGGGATGCGGATGTTTGATGACGTGTCGCTTTGAGCCAACAGGCCAGGAGATGAGGAAAAAGTCCCGGGATAGTTTTTTTGCAGCCACATTGGCTTTTTGTGAATGAAATATAAATGATGGTAAATTTTGAAAATGTTTTTGGCCTCCCTCGACGTCACTTAGAGCATTTAGGAGGCCGGCTGCTTCGACACTGTCTGTCAAGGCTAAAAAAATATTGATTGAGATAAGGCGTCCATGCTAACAGACTGGGATAATACTCGATCAATAACTTCCCCTGTCGTTTTAAGCACATTTTAAGAGAAACCCAACTTTTGTTTGTTTTTGGTAAGTGTTTTACGGCGCTCGAAACTGTATGAGGTCATATGAGCGTGCAGGACACATTGAACATTTTAGTTTGGTAAAAACTTTTAAATTTTATCATGGTGCGGCGGAAGCCTACCCTTATCGATTTTAGGACCACCAACAGCTCCTTAACATGTGCACCTTGTACACGGGACCTCCGAGATTTCTCGCCCTTATCCGAGACGGCTAGGTGTTAGGTCTTACCTACCATTAGATCAGGGATGTGGCTGAAAGACAGCAGTAAGAAAGAGCCAATGAGTAGCAGTATAAAGGCTGCAGAAAGAGTCAGGAGCCCAGAGGAGGGGGCAAATGGGAGAGAGGGGGGGGGGGCAGGAAGTAGAGACGAAATCAGACGACAGAACATGGTTAGAGAGCAAGAAAGGAGATGAAAGGAGAAAATGTTAGAGAAAAAAATATTCCTTCCCTGTTAGGTTTCGAGCCTGGGACCTATTGAATGAATGGCAAACACCGTAACCTCTAGACCACGGGAGCCCCCAGACACCCCACTCTTCAGTTCTTCCCAGGACACAGGCAGGGATACGATGTCTGTGGTGTAACTGTTCGACACTTTCCCGTTCCACACAGGAGACACGAGTCCTATTCCGCAGTGAGGAGAATTTGGTTTTTTTTTTCAATTGAGTATCTCGGTCTTTCTGCTGGGATGTATCACTCTCGGTTCAAGTTGGTCCTGATAGGCAGGGTCGGAAACCCGCTTCCTTTGTGATCTTAAGTGTGTCAATGGGGGTATAAAAACCTACATTTAAAACAAAATAGAACAACGAACCAACAAAACAGGCAGAGTGATGCTCGATTAAAGAGCTCTCCGATCAGACACTTTAACGACACCCTACTCTTGACTTTTCTGCGATAGAATTTGTGTAGCGCAAGTTTCCGCTAAACAGCAAGTTCTAAGTATTTGTTTTACAATCTGTACTATTACCGTTGCAGGCATAGGTCTAATGACATTCCGAAACAATCCCAACTTCCTAGGAAGCTTATGGTCCAGCAAAAATTTTACAAGCGCTAAAACAATAACATACTGACACGATTTTTCGCTGTTTATTGCTGGGTACCTATTCACACCTGAGTGAAGTGAGGAAAATTCGTGTAAAATTCGTTTCCCAATGACACAAAGTCGGGCCTGTGCTTCGAACGCCTGACTCACAACCTCACAGTTACGAGTCTGGAAGCCTAACCATTAGATAATAACTATTCATGTGAGTAAATATTACTTTTTAACAAGTTTTTTTTCCTTTGATTTAGGCAAAGCGCCTGGTGATGTGTGCATACGGGAGTATTTTTTTGGTAAGTGTATTACGACGCTCGCAACTGCATAAGGTCATATGAGCGTGCGGGACACATTAAATATTTTCAGTTTGTACGAAATTTTGAATTTTCCCCGGGTGTCGGCCGAAGCCTACTTTTATCGATTTTAGACCACCAAGGGATCTTTTACGTGCGCAACATGCACTCGGGACCTCCGAGAATTTTCGTTCTTGTCCGAGAAGGCAAAGTGTAGATCTTTCCTACCAGAAGATCAGAGGTGTGGCTGAAAGACAACAGTAAGAAGGAGGCAAGAAGTAGCAATTGAAAGGCTTCAGAAAGAGTCAGACGCGCAGAGGAGGGGGCAAAAGGGGTGAGGGGGTGGGGCAGAAAGAGGAGACGAAAGCAGACATCAGAACATTCCAAAAGAGTAGGAAAGGAGGTGAAAGGAGACAATTTTAGAGAAAAAAAAGTGTTTCCTTCGCTACCCGGATTCGAACCCGGGACATTTGAATGAGAGGCGAACACCTTAACCTCTAGACCAAGAGAGCCCCCGATGGGAGTATATTATTATCATTATTCAAATGAAAACAATCAGCTACTTACAGGACACTACAAAATTTATACTCCGCCTTACCCCCTCCCCCTACCAGTCTAATTCAAACCGTTGGTTCAGGTAGCACCATACTGGTGTTTTGAGTAGTTAACACGGTTTTCTACCTTTTTGGTGCTATCTTAAAGGGGATGGGCTAATAAGTAGGAAGTTCCGTCTCTTAAGCGACCGTAGTTTTGAAAATTGAATGAGAACCCCACAGCATTGGCGACGTGGTGTAGTAGAGACGCTCTTCTCTGTTTCAAATGAAAAGACCTGAGTTCGATTCTCGTGTGGGGAAATTGGTTGTGATCTATCTGCTTCTGTCTTTTCGGAAACTGTATCCCCCTCAGCCTGCGTTGGCCATGGCAGGTAATGTTAAAGCTGCCTGTCTCCTAAATGACCTGAGTGGTGAGGACATGGGCGTAAACCATATCATATACAGAAAAAGAAGAAACTCCCCGAGACGGGGCTACTGACTGAAACGTCTTTAGGCCATTCTCAAAGGGGGGACATTTATATGTTCTTATGCACAGTAGAATTATAAATTGTAAATATGCTGAATAATTAATGTCATGCTCATAAATGTGCCTGAACTGCAAAAGGGAACAGCTTCTTTTTAAAAAATCCTTATTATCGCCATTTTCCTCTACTTCTTTTGCATGTTTGTCACATTCTTGTGACCCACTATTTCCGGGGTTCCTTGATAGTCGAAGCAGACTTTGTGCTGTTGAAGCTAAAGAAGTGAGCAGGGTAAGCCCGATTCCCTGTAAGGACTTCTCTTTTGGCATCCACCCCTTAGCGATCATATGACCTTAAGCTGTTGCGAGCGCCGTAAAACCTCTACTAAAACTTAAAAAAAAATTAAACAAAAGAAGAATCCGCAAGGCCAACGACAGACGTTTGGTCAAGCATGATGCCATGGGTAGTTTGTAGTCTTTCTGTCTTTTTAAGTATGGTTTGGTAAAAGTTCCACGGCCCTCGCAACAGCGTATGGTCATTTGAGCGCGCAGGACACAAGTTGATTACTTTCATATTAGTTCGTAACACAGCTTGTTTTTACTTTGAGAGTCGAAATGGTTGACCTATCTAAACCTATTAAAATATGGTAAAGTGTAGCTTAAAAGCAGCAATATATAACTTAAAGTAACACTATTTATGTATCTGAATCAGGACCAGTGGTCTTAATAAAAATCGAAAAGTGTGTCTTCAATCTAGTCTGGAAGTACAATAGGACTCTAGGCATGTTGTACTTTTTGCAAAATTCACTTCGCAAGTATTTTCTCATTAGCGATATTTTAAAAATGTTATTGCACTTACAACAATCGGCACTTCTTGGCTCACGTTGGCCCTAGATCTACGTAGCCACGATCCATCATTGTACGGCATAAAACATAGACAATACCAAAATAATACAAACACAAAGGTCTATTCCTACGGACCAGTGCCTATTATTTATGTAAACACCATTTCTTATCCGTCCAATCCAAGTCGAATACAGTCTCCCCAACAAGTCAACCGCCGTCTGTGTTGTAGCGGATTAGGCGCTTCAATGTCGCACAACATTGCCGTTCTCGCCCTTCACCAGAGTATAGTCCTCGAACAAACACTTTCCACCTTTCTCTATTCTTGGCTAGCCTTGTTGATGTTATTCCATTCACTGTCGCTCGCGGGTGACCAAAGTGAGACTGTTTTATTGAGTGTTTTGGTCTTTCTGCTGTGGTGTTGTTTTCCATCTCGTTCCGCGGTTGGCCCTGACAGACAGGGTCGGAAACGTGCCTCCTAAATGATCTAAAGGGTGTCACTGTGACATTAAAACAACAAAATTATGAAACAATTATCGAGCGAAGCACATAATATAGTCTGCTTTTCTTTTCTCCTTGGAAATACTGGCGAGTTCAGTGATAGTTATTTTCACTGCCCGCGTGTCAATCGCTTATTGATTGATGGTTCATCGTTGGGGGAACAAATATGGCCGCTTTCGGATTGTGTCCGATTGCTGACTGGCTGAAACTGTGTTTGTGGGCGGTAAATATCCGAACTTCGATGTCTCAATGACAATTCTTGTCTGTCTTCTTGTTTTGGGAACTTATCATGGGTTTGATGTCAGTTGACTAAAGTGTATTATGCAAGGACTAAAGGGCTATGTGTCCGATTGCTGACTGGCTGAAACTGTGTTTGTGGGCGGTAAATGTCCGAACTTCGATGTCTCAATGACAAATGAGTCCTGGCGATAGGAGTAGAAATCAAATAGACTTTACACTTATTCAGAAACGTTTTAGAAACACAATAAAATCATCTAAATCAATGCCAGGAGCAGACTGTGATAGTGACCATGTACCAGCAATGTGTAAAATGCGGATAAGACTAAAGAAACTCAAAAAGTCAAAGTATCAACCTAAATTTGACATAGGTCTTTTAAAGACAAATCAAAAACTGAAAGAACGTTTCACCATAGATGTAAGAAATAAATTTCAAGTCTTGGAAAACATTACTAAATCGGAAGAACTATGGAGGAAAATGGAAGACTCAATAATAGAAGTTGTGGAAGAAAATATACCCCCGAAAGCTAAAAAAGCTAATTAAAAATGGATGACCCAGGACATTTAAAAAGTAATGGAAGAGAGAAGAAAGGCAAAATCAAATGTGGAAAAGTACATCATCTTAAACAGGGAAATAAAGACAAAATGCAACGAAGCAAAAGAAACATGGATAAACGATCAGTGTCAACAAATAGAGAAAAACCAAAACAAGGACAGCAAATACTTGCATTCCAAAATCAAAGAAGTAAGTGGGATAAAAGGATGCTCAAATACAGGATGCATAAGATCAAAGGGAGGGGATATTTTAATGGAAAACGGGGATGTCTTAAACAGATGGTCAGAATACATAGAAGAACTTTTCAAAGATAATAGAGGAGAAAAACCGGTAATAAAGAATGAAATAAATGGAACACCAATACGGAAAGCAGAAGTACAAGCTGCCATTAAGAAAATGAAACAAGGAAACGCCACAGGACCAGATAATATTCCAGTTGAAGTGATTGTCGCGCTTGAAGAACTAGGCACTGAAATAACCACAAAGCTCCTAAATGCTATTTATGACAGCGGCGAGATCCCAGAAGATATGATGAAGTCAGTTTTTATAGCTTTACCTAAAACACCAGGTGCCACTGAGTGTGATATGCATAGAACAATTAGCCTTATGAGTCATTTTACAAAAATATTGCTGCGAGTAATAATGAGAAGATTGAGAAAAAGTGTAAGACCAGAGATATCTAAAACACTATTCGGCTTTGTTCCTGACAAGGGCGCCAGAAATGCTATATTCACCTTAACTATGTTAATGGAAAGATGTATTGAAGCACAGAAAGATCTGTATTTATGTTTCATAGATTATTCAAAGGCGTTTGATAAAGTTAGACAGACGAGCTGTTTAAAATACTGGAAAAGCTAGACATGGATGGAAAAGATCTAAGAATTATCAGAAATTTGTACTGGGACCAAAACGCTACTGTACGAATTTAATGGAGAATACAGTGAATATAAGAGGATCAGGCGAGGAGTGAGACAAGGATGTGTTATGTCACCAGACCTCTTTAACATGTACAGTGAAACAATCCTTAGAAACATAGAAGAATGTCCAGGCCTCAAAGTAAATGGAGAAAATATTAATAACATCAGGTATGCAGATGACACAGTTTTAATAGCAGGCTCCGAAAAGGACCTTCAATTGCTTCTAGATACTGTTGTAACAGAAAGTGAACGTAAAGGATTATTGTTGAATGTAAAGAAAACAGAATGCATGGTAATATCCAAAAAAGCAGCAAACCCTAGTTGTAATCTCATTAGCAAAGGTGAAAAGATCAAACAAGTCCAACAGTTTAATTTTCTCGGATATATGATAACATCTGACGCCAAATATTCCACATAAATAAAAAGGAAAACTACAATGGCTAAGGCTAGTTTCAATAAAATGAGCCCAATCCTGAAAAATAGAAACATCTCAATGTACACAAAAATGAAAGTCCTGAAATGCTACATTTGGTCAACCCTTCTGTATGGCTGTGAATGCTGGACAATCACTAAAGACAGTGAAAATAAAATAGAAGCAACAAAAATGTGGTTTCTTATGAGATTGCTAAGAGTATCGTGGAAGGAAAAGAAATCAAATGAGGTAGTGCTTGATGAGGCCCACGTGGGACGCTCAATGTTAAAAACAATCAGGAAACGACAAATGCAGTTTTTGGGACACCTGAATAGACATAAGGGTCTTGAACATCTAGCTCTCACTGGCAAAATTGAGGGCAAGCGAGGCAGGGGTAGGCCCCGAACAACATACTTAGGGAATCTAAACAAATGGGTAATAGGAAAAGATCAGAGAAACGTAGCTTTTTTTAGAGCATCCGAGCAAAGGAATGAATGGAAAACAATGATCGCCGGTGTCTGTCGCAGATCTGGCACTGGGTGATGAAAGGGCTATGACAGTATGAAATGCATCCTCCACACCTTTCCCCTTCTTTGACTCCTGCAACTCTGTTCTGTTATAGACACACGGCACGTGTGGATAGATAGATAGATAGATAGATAGATAGATAGATAGATAGATAGATAGATAGATTGATAGAAACAGAAAGAGAGAGGCAAGAGATAGACAGATAGATAGAGAGAGATGAGAGAGAAAGAGAGGGGGAGGAGAGAAACCGAGAGAGAGAGAGTGAGTAAGAGAGAGAGGGAGAGAGAAAGAGAGAGAGAGAGAGAGAGAGAGAGAGAGAGAGAGAGAGAGAGAGAGAGAGAGAGAGAGAAAGGAGACGGAGAACGAGAATGGGTTGGTGGGGGGAGGATGAGAAAAAAGAAAAGAGGTGGAACTCTATGATAGCGGCATCAATAAACAACCGCAGCAATATAAATATAAATATAAATAACTAGAACAGCTACGACAGAAAGATCGACAAAAAAAACCCAGCTTGCTTAAAAGTACACGAAAGTCAACGGTCGCAAAACATGGGAAGAACATCTGGCTTCTATCCTGGACTTTTCTGTGTTGTGTTAAACTATGCAAATGAGTGGCCTTAGGCTTTTAAACGAGTTCAGAGCCACATTGATACTGGCAGAGAAGGGTAAAAGAAAGAGACAGGCATACATACACACAAACATGCGCACACAACCACATACAGAAAGAGATACAGAGAGAGAGAGGGAGAGGGAGAGGGAGAGAGAGAGAGAGAGAGAGAGAGAGAGAGAGACAGACAGACAGACAGACAGACAGACAGACAGACAGACAGACAGACAGACAGACAGACAGACAGACAGAGGCAGAGACAGAAACAGATATAGAGAAACAGATAGAGGGCGGGGGTAAATTTGGTTCCCAAATATTTCGCATCGATTGACTGTGGAGATTTCCTTCAAAAGACAGCGCTGTCTTTTCTGGAAGTTTCTCTTTTACTTTTATTTCAAGGGAGACAAAGACAGACGATACATCATTTAAACTAAGGGAGAATCGAAACCATGGTTTTTATATTGAAGGCCATGCGTATTTCAATGCATAGCATAACAGGATTTTGTCTATTCCCATATCCATTGACCCTACTAGCTCACCCCCTTCCCTCCTTCCAACATCCCCCCCCTTTGTCTAACCCCCCCCCCCCCACCTCACCCTAACCTAACCCTAACCCTAGCCCTAGTCCGAAGCTAAGCCTAACCCAAACCCTAACCCCTGCTAACACTAACTTTAACCCCAATCGTAACCTTAACCCTTAACATAACCGTAGTCCTATCTCTAAACATGTAATATGGAAGTGAAGCACTGGAGGGTCTGCCCCATTGTTTAGCTTAGGGTTAGGCGTATAAAAATACTGGCATTGTTAATTAATTTAGAATGTCATGATTATTGGCTCATCCGCGTTGTTGGCACGGCGGCACTACGATTGCTCCTCCGGAATACTCTCATTGTAATACTATTATGCTTTTCCTTACTCAATCAATCAAAGAAACAAACAAGCGAACAAACAATTTTTCTTTAAAAATTGAGAATACAAACGAACGCCTGCGTGACAAACACGTGAAACTCTCCAGACTGCTAGCCTGCAAGGATCAGGCCACGAAAAGCGAAAAGATACGTTTCGCAGAGACAAGTTCGAATCATCTGAAAACTCGCTACCTCAGATTTGGAGAAAGTTCTATCTGAAATTAGTTACTGGGAGCTGGTTTTTAGATGCAGTGGTGCCTCCACGGTTGCCCCAAACACGGAATAGAAGAAGAAGAAGTTACTGAGACCATGATGTCCATTAGGTCGGAAACCAAATGTTCTATCTGCACTATCCAAATCGTAAGCTTATTCGGAATCGTTATTTTAAATAGTTCAAAGAATTGCATTCGAAAAAACTTGACATACGAAAGTGAATACTCGTAATGTGAAGCTCAAAATCTTTTACTTTAAATTTCTCAAAACTAGGCACTGTTCAGACATAACTGTATACTTCAAAGGCAGCGAACTGCTGATGGGCGTAAATTTCAAACCAACAAGCAGCAACGTTTGCCGTGTGCAAACATGCCTACTCTGCCAGACAGACGTTGTCCGTCATAAACAAGCATGTGCTGCTCGTCTTTGTCCCTTATTTCAACACTGCCGAGTAATTTAAGAGGCGAGACCTCTTATCTATTTTCCGACTGGACTGTGCTCTATAGATGTTAAGTAAGTTCACGGAAATTCTTTTAGGATTTCAAACTAGGACCTATCAAAGTGTAGCATTGTTCCAACTCGGATGATGATGGTGTCAAAAGGAAGCTGTGGGCGGGAGAACGAGATACGCTGTAAGAGCACTCATGGACCCTCCAGTAGATAGATAGATAGATAGATAGATAGATAGATAGATAGATAGATAGATAGATAGATAGATAGATAGATAGATAGATAGATAGATAGATAAGGCATGCTGTGGGTGGACAAGGGTAAGGCGGGGGTGAGGGGTTTACAGTGACAGCAGAATCTGTTTCAAGCTCCTGGAGATTGCTAGAGCTGACAGGACAAAGACCCCCCCCCCCTTTCTTTCTCTCTCTCTCTCTCTCTCTCTCTCTCTCTCTCTCTCTCTCTCTCTCTCTCTCTCTCTCTCTCTCTCTCTCTCTCTCTCTCTCTCTCTGGGGCAGGCATTACCACAGGACAAGCGACGTGAGTGGGATGACCTCTTAGGTCCTGCTAGCTTTTGATTGGTATTGATCGTAACTTCTTACAGTCGGCATAATAGACACAATTACGACCATTTAGGAGGTGGGATGCCTTGATTCTACCTGTCAGAGCTCAACTGGGTGATTGGTATCGATTATAAATGGCTTCTACTCTCACAGCCACCATTAAGACCATACTTTAGTAGGGGTATTGCTTGAATTTACGTGTCAGTGCGTACCTGAAATCAATGGTGGTGCCACTTTCCAGTAGAAAGACGGGGACGTTCAATAGAGTATCTGCCCCGAGTGGGAATCAAACTCCCACCTTCCGTACAATATGAAGACGAAGAGTTAATAAACACCACATACACTGGTGATCAGATAGCATGTGTTTTAACGTATTCTTTCAATTGTAGTCATATTACAGTGTACCGTATAAAGTGGACCATACACGATCAATTATATTGTGCTTTCCTGGTTGCACAATATAATTGATAGTTTTTAAGTTAACCACACACAGCTCAATATAATTGACAATTTAATTGCGCAAACCAGGCTCATTTTAGTCTTTTAACCTGTTGAGACAGGTTGGGTGATTTCGACCCAGCAATCGCTGTGGTAGTTGCTCTTGCTAAAGAAAACGAAGATGATTTCCCAGAAAGGTAACGTGCGAAAAGGTCAAAAGAATGATTTCTGCAGCATTCAAAGTTTGGACACACAAAATTACTTCGTGAACTCAGACACAATGAGCCACATGATTATCAAAACATAAACAGACGCTCAACTTTCTTGCACGTATAGTTTAAGAACCTTTTGGCCTCAGCCATGTCGGCTAAAAGGACTGTTAAATACCCTGCTTTGTAAAACGATCTAATGGATTGACGTATCCACACTCTTAAACTCTGTCTATGGGTGTATAGCAGTAGATGTATTCATGTCTCACTCAGCTGTGAGACCAGGAGTCGAAAAGAGCTCCAATGCATGTTCAGAAGCAAGACCTACTTATCGAAACGTTCAAAGTGTCTTGTTTTCGATAAGCGTAAAAAAAAGGATTTCAAAACAAATTCTGTTGGAAGATTTAATGATGATGTCAAGCATCTCATAACTTTTGAAGTCAAGCCATATTTTTGTTTTAGGTTCATGTTTTCACGGTATTTTAATTGTTTGTTATTATTTGTTTTAAGAAAGTAAAGTTTACTGACTTTTTGTTTTTATCTGTCTGTTCAGTCTTTCAGATAGTCTTTTTTAGTTGCATTCAGAAATTCTTACCATCTGTTTTGATCTGTTTGTTGGTTTATTGGTTGTTCTTTTTATTGCTTTAAGAAATTTCAACTGTTTGTTATGATCTGTTTGTTCGGTCTCTTGGGTGAACTTATTGTTCTTGTAATGCCTTTGTTGCACTGTTGTTGTTGTTTTTTGTGTATAGCATTTCGTATTGTTACGGATTTGTTTGGGCGCTCCATTGGCTTCGTTGTAATTATGGACGGCTCTGGTTCAATTCCCCGTTCTTGATATTAGGCCGTTGTGTGGGATTTTCTGCCCTCTCAAATGTAGCGATAGATATTAAATTCGGAGATTCCACCTCTAAGATAACCTAACAGTGTTGAAATGGATGTTAACCCCTACACTTACTTACTAGGATTTGGTTTTACCACTTTTCGTTTTGCTATTGTTCGTTTTTCATTTATCATGGGTTTTTTTGTTTGTTTTTTCTATGGTTTTGTAGTTGTTGGGTTTTTTTTCAAGGAATAGTTGGGGTTGGGTTATCTGAAGTTGAGTATAAGCAACCTAAAAACAAGAAAAAAAGGTATTACGAGTATAATTCCCCATGAAAGTTCAAAAAGCACACCAGATTCTCCTTCCTCTGGTCACGATCTGATACAAACCAATCTAGCATACCATCGTTACTTTTTTCCTTCTCGCTTATCTTAATGTTTATTCCCCACCCCCCACCTCTCTCTTTCTCTCTCTGTCTCTCTCTCTCTCTCTGTCTCTCTGTCTGTCTGTCTATCTGTCTGTCTGTCTGTCTGTCTCTCTCTCTCTCTCTCTCTCTCTCTCTCTCTCTCTCTCTCTCTCTCTCTTTCTCTCTTACCCCAGCCCCATCATTTGTGGACAAAAGGCTTAAGTGAATCAAGAAGAGTTGTTTAACACATACGAAAACAAATAATGCTTCATTCATTATTTAGACCCGAGCTGATAGTAGGCGTACTTGCTTTGTCTTTAGAAACCCCCCCACTTTGGTTGCCAAGCACTAGAGGAGCAGATAACTGTTGTCTAGAAGAAGCTCGTAACTCCAGACTTTTAAAATTTGACAACGTTTCTGGTATTGACTCACTGGGTTCTAGATTTACTGGCATCTGTAGGCGGTACTAATTAATGCTACCCCTTCCCCCGGCTATTACTTTGTGTTGGGGAGGGGGAGAGGGAAGGGAAATGGGGCTCAACATCTACTTTTAACGCAGATATCACTTATCATCTAACTTCCTAGAATGCTACAGATAACTGAAAATGTATTTCAACGAACATTATAGTTTGGTTCATTAAGTTGTATCAAATCATTGAAAAACCTATGTCGACTTTTCGTTTGAACACTGGTGGTTCTCCATGGTTTCATCGGCGTACTGTGACACTGGGCAATTAAACACAAATGTAATGGGCGTGTCATCAACTCAGTAGGTACTTCACTGTTCGGTGACCCTGATTCGAATCCCCAATGGAGCACTTTTGAACTTGTTTTTGGGGGGAGTTTTCTAAGCTTGGTCCTATCGGTGAGGGCCATTAAATTCAGAAGGTCCATTTTTATCACGGCGTCATTTCCAGGAGTTCAGTTAACACCTTTATAAACCTACCATAAAGCTGCACACGTCACGGTTTTTGGGCATGATAGATAGATAGATAGATAGATAGATAGATAGATAGATAGATAGATAGATAGATAGATAGATAGATAGATAGATAGATAGATAGATAGATAGATAGATAGATAGATAGATAGATAGATAGAAAGATAAATAGATAGATAGATAAATAGATAGATAGATAGATAGATAGATAGATGGATAGATAGATAGATAGATAGATAGATATATAGATAGATAGATAGATAGATAGATAGATAGATAGATAGATAGATAGATAGATAGATAGATAGATAGATAAGAAGTCTGGATATTTGTGATTGAATTAGATGGCCGTCGCCTGGTGTCAGAGGTAAAATTAGCGAGATAATGGTAGCCAAAGTTTGGTGATTTCCATACATATCTATATAAACATATATATATATCTATCTATCTATCTATCTATCTATCTATCTATCTATCTATCTATCTATCTATCTATCTATCTATATATATATATCTCTCTCTCTATATATATATATATATACTAGCTGGGCCCCCTTTCGATGAAAGGAGTGATCGGCGGTGCCTATATGTTTTTATACTAACCATTCTCTGATCGTCTAGGCCGGTGCTTTAATATCAACTAAAAGTCATCGGCCTACTATATTTACACTCAAATGGAATGGGGCAATAAATCTTGCGAGATGCAAACAATTGTAAGGTCTAGATCTATACTCTCTAAACAAAACGCGCCTCGCGAAATATCACTTCCGGATTTTCTAAAATTACAGAGGCAGAAGCGTCAGCCTACAAAAGCGATCGGCGAAATAAACACATTTTCCTTTTTGCAGCAAAACTGTCTCAAAACTGAAAAAACCAAGGGCGCCATGCTCTGGAAAATATTTTAAAGAATATTTTGGAGAAAACTGCATGTCGATCGATGCAGCCATTAAAAAGCCTTTTGAATAGCAAAATTCGGCCACCACAAATAGATAATAGATACATACATATATATATATATGAGTGTGTGTGTGCGTGTATGCGTGTATGTGTGTGTAGATAGATAGATAGATAGATAGATAGATAGATAGATAGATAGGTAGATAGATAGATAGATAGATAGATAGATAGATAGATAGATAGATAGATAAATAGATAGAGAGATAGAGAGATAGAGAGATAGAGAGATAGATAGATAGATAGATAGATAGATAGATAGATAGATAAATAGATAGATAGATAGATAGATAGATAGATAGATAGATAGATAGATAGATAGATAGATAGATAGATAGAGAGAGATAGACACACATGCACAGAGAGAGACACACACAGAGAGAAACAGAGAGAGAGAGAGAGAGAGAGAGAGAGAGAGAGAGAGAGACAGACAGACAGACAGACAGACAGACAGACAGACAGACAGACAGACAGACAGA
>NW_004797712.1:75785-80727 GCF_000002075.1 Aplysia californica | reverse complement strand
ATCTATCTATCTATCTATCTATCTATCTATCTATCTATCTATCTATCTATCTATCCATCTATCTATCTATTTTTTTAATGAATACTTTTAAAGAAAAAATTTACATTTGTTCAATGAGTATTTCCTACAAGAAATGAATATCTACTAACCTGGATACAATGTCATATATATGAGAGATATGAGAAGGAAAAGCTTCGTTCCACGAAATAATATGTGCTTCTAGTATTTCATCCAATTTCAACTAAAATAAACGAAGAACATTCCAAACACCCTGAGTTATAGACAGTAAATGTTTCAAAGTGTTTAAAATGTGTCGGAAAATATTTGTAAACCAACACTTGACATCAAAATTTCAAAACATGATTTTCTCGAAACTAAAAAGTGGACGGCAGAAGATATTCGGAGACGTCTCCAGGGAGCACCCAGGTCTTTTCGGAGACCCACTCCAGCTCATAGATGCGCTGCTCTGGGGGTCAAACTGGGTATTATTTGCTGCAGATCACATATAATTAGAGCCACTTAAACTGTTGCAAACCTTACTTCAAAGTAGCAAATTAAGGGTTAAAACATAACAACCCCCCCCCCCCCCCCCCCCAGGTTTTTAAAAACTTGGTCTAGAGGCACAAAGCATTTTGATTGGTCTATATGCGTCAGAGACGTCTCCGGATAGATACAGTGTTTTTTTCGTTTTCTTGCAAGAGGCCGTCGAGCCCATATGCTATGTATATAGATCTTGCTTCCCGCTACGGTGTTGAAGTATCTCATCGCCGAAGAGTTTCCCACATTGTATATCTCGACTATTTGCATACTGGCAGGCAGTCGCTGTAGCGCGTAACTGTTAGGTTCTTCGCCTTTCGCGTCAAAAACTCCTACCTCGGCCATCCACTCCTTGCTTAATTATTCCATCTCTTTGTCCATCTCCCACTCAGTCACGGAAACCGTCAGCTAAGTTGATTGCAGCTCATGTGATTCCTTGTACGGATAGCCCGTGCATAATCAAGGGATGGTTCAGAGTTTTGTGACTTTATTATTATTTAATTTTTTATTTTTCGGTCTTCAAATACACATATATTCGTCCTGTTGGGATATGGCGCAGTATCCTTGTCCAGCAATGTCGAAGCAATCTGCCAGCAAACTTATCAAAACGGTGCTATCACTTACAACCCTTGCTGTGCATGGTGTTATGACCTCAAGTACGTCCAGTGGTATACCCTCACATAATATGTGTCAGTTTAGAAACATCGTAAGTCTTAATACAACACTTTTCCAATCCTGATCTAATGGGCTCGACTGTGGAGGAGCTATTGCTTTGATGATTTTAGTTCTCTGATCTTGGAATATCACTGCAGAGCCAACAAAAATAGATAGTGCTAGAAAAAATCCCTGATATGATGAACTAATGGAGTTTATTCCAAATTTTGTGAGCCAATAAGCTCGGAAACCGAATGGTAATTTTTAAAATTCTAATAACACTGACACCCTTACCCTAAAACAAGACCCAATAATAATCCTAAGTGTAATCTTAGCGCTAAACCTGACCTTAACCCTAACCTTGTAACCTAAAGATAAAGCATTGCTCGAGCCTATGCAGGACCATTGTGTAGGCAAGGGTTAACTCAATATTGGTATCGATACATCTACAATTATTATAATTATTGACTCCTCCCTCTTTTATGACAGCCTCTGGCCAAGTTACAAGTAACATTTGGGTTGCTAGTTGGGCATTTGTGCTCCAGGATCAAGAATATCCAGTTGAGGCTTTGAACCAGATTGATCCGCATCGTAGTCCAGCCAGATAGATCTACCATTGAGCTAAGAGCATCTCCCCTACACACGGATGTTTCCGTTAATGTGGCTGTTTTTGAGAAAACCCCACAGATTCCTACGACAAAACAAACACTATATTGTATCCTGAGTAGACAGAACAAATTAACCTGTTCACTGCTGAGTGGACGTATATTATAATCACTTGTGTTCTCATAAACTGGTTCTCAGTCACTTTTTTTCGATTGATTTATGAGGACGTTCTAAAAGATAAAATATTTGCCACTTGTACAGTTACCTATGCTCAATAAAGAGAAATGTATTAAATCTTTGTTTGAATCCCTCTTGAAAGTACATTTTATTTTGTCTTTACAAACGTAGAAGGAGATGAATCAGTACTGAAAGGGTTAAGTGTGAGGGTTGTCTTGACATGAAATTAGGGATAACACTTTTGCACCAAAATAAGATAAACCAGCTTATTTATTGCACCCAATACTAACATCATCTAAACCAAGTGCTTTTGCACGTATGCCTTTTTATCGCTCGATCAAAGGACATTATAGTCGCCTCACAATTATTACTTTTTGTAGCTAGCTCTCAGTTCACAGGAATGTATATAACACTTTTTAAAATTGCTAAGAGAGAAATCTAATTTGATTTTTTTTTCGTCTCGAATAAATATTGTGTTTCCCTGTAACTTGAAAAGATCATCTTTACCAGGAAACCAGCAATTTTATAGGCGTCTAGTTTGTAATAGTTAGGCTCTTTGCTGTTTCACAGAAGGTGTGAGTTCAATTTCTTGCTGAAATCAGGCGCTCGTCCTAATAATGAAATAGAAGAAAACAACATTTCTTTCCTTTTGGGCTCTTTTTATTTTATAGATTTATTTCTCAACATCTTTTATACTGTGCATTATTTTGAAAACGATTAATAAAAGGCACAACACATGTAAATTTACGGTTTTCAAGGGTCCTGAAGCTTTGGAAGTCACCAAACTTTTTCACTGGTTGGGTCGAAGCCAGCCTCCTAAAGGATCGAATCAGTTGTATCGGTGGGGGCTTGAAATACCTACAGGTAGGGGAGGGTGGGGCTTGTTGTCACAATTTTTACCTTTTCCTACAATGTCATACATAAATATAGGAACAAGAAGGCGAAACATGCCATGTCGAGAGGTTAACATCTCTTTCAAAACTTGAATTATATTTCATTTCTTCAACAGCAAAAGTAAAATACCGGTGTTATGAAACATTCACCTAACTAGACTAATATTGTGCCAGCCTTCCCCATAGCGGGGTAAGTTGTCACATGGGGTGGGGAACGTTAGTACAATGATAAATGAGCAGATTGACTGATCAGTTATCTAGAGCAGGGTGTCTAGAAAAAAAGCAGCTTCACCAATAAGTCAAGTAGAAAAGGACAATGGTGGTAACATGTATTTTCTAGGGACATAGCTAACAAAAATTCGCAAACATCCGTGGTTCAGATCTAAGAAATCGAAGTGGATTGACCCCTAACTCTCTTAGTGAAGGTATTTCGTAAAACATAGCAATCACATCAACCAAATAAGACTGCAACAACAACTGAAAACTGGAAGGACATCAACATTTAAAATTAATTAATAAACGGACTGAAATGGAATTCTGTATCACGTGTATTTGTTGGGGGAGGGGGGGGGCGAAAGCGTGAACGCATGTGTGTGTGTGTGTGTGTGTGTGTGTGTGCGCGCGTGTGTATGTATGTTTGTGTGTGTGTTTGTGTGTGTGTATGATTAAGGCTTTTTAGAGATCTAGAACTCCTGGAATAAGTGTTCTTGTTCGGTAACAGCATCGTCAAAATATTTTTAAGGCATTGTTGAACAGATTTTCTTTGAAAGAATATAGATGTTTTGTTCTGGGAGTTGATATGTGATTTCCGTGTGGTTGTAAACAATAATTGAAGGGTAGATCGTGATCTAGATCTATATATTCTCCTATAACTGTTAAACAATCAAAAATGTGGATACACTATTAGTGGGGCAAGCTGTCACAGTTCAGATGAGCTGTGACAACTTGCCCCAAAGGCTGTGACAACTTGCCCCCAAGCCAGACAGGAATTTCGTTTTTAGATAAATCTTAAAATAGATATTTTGAGGAAAACAGTCGAACTAACATGGAGACCTCACATCGGTGAGGGGGCTCGGTGCGTCAGAAAAGCTGTAGAGAGGAAGAGCCCGAAACAGCGACGCATTCTCTCCTGATGATCTCCATGCTAGAGTCCGGGATACGGAGCGTTCGACGGTGAGCAGTGCATACGGCTGTTTAGACTACGCAAGTATTTCATAATGTTTATGACAGTTTTGTACAAGATCTGTGCAAAAAAAACCCACTCATCTTTTGTAAGCAGTGTCTTCTCCAAACAAGATTTTGTAACTCGATCGAAATTTACTTTCATACTTTCAGACGAACATGTGGTTGCTGATGGAAAAATATGAGAGTGAGTTCCATTGGTTATGGATGATAATTTAGGGTTAAAAAATGATGGTTAACTGAACTATGTGCCGTTTCCCTAGTAGTGCTCTAAGGTCCTCGTGAAACGTGCAGCTGTGACAACAAGCCCCATCCTCCCCCACCATTTTTAACTGGCAGAGTGGAAGCAGCCTATCTCCACAATAATCTTAAGTCAATGTGGAGTACAAATTTACAACCACCAACATTCCAATAGTTTTAAAACATTTCAATACACAGAGAAATTGGCGTAATTATCTGTGCAGCTGGTAGTCCCCTGTTCTCACTGATAATTACGCCAGAGTCAATAGAATTTCAGTTTATCAAAGCAGTAGATATGACATTCAGGGTGTGTGGTAACGCAAATATTGATGTGATAATGAATGGCGTTTACGAGTACATTTTTTAAAGAGCATCCGAGCAAAGGATCATTACATTCTTTTCACCCCCCACCCCCACCCCCGTCCCCCTTTCCCTTTCTCACTTTTATGTACTTAACTATTTCCCCCACATTTTAAGCCTCAACTTTGCTCAGCCTCCAAATGTCACATATTTATTTTAAAAAGAAGAAAGAAAAGCAAAAGCAAACACAAAAGGGGATGAAAGTAATACTATTCGGGAAATAATAAATTTTCCTTCCCATTAAAAAGCCCGTTGTAAACGACTCTCTATTAGAACTGAAAAGTATACACCCC
>NW_004797712.1:74301-75685 GCF_000002075.1 Aplysia californica | reverse complement strand
ATAAAAATTAAAATAAAATAAATTTCTTTTTAAAATGTTGTTTACCCGTGTTTCAGCTTAGCTCACAAACGCCTCCATTCTCATAATTTACCATTTAGAGATGGGTATTTTATTTTGTATCGTGATGATTTAGAAAGACTGTGTCCTTTTATCGTCCATTTGTTTGAAAGACAGAAAAAAATCTCCCTATGTATTTGAATATCCTGATTGTATTACGGTAAACCTTTGATGTTTTATTACTTGAAAAGGAGAAACTTGCAGCAAATTCATAAGGGTGAAGGCAGCATGTTAGATCAAATCTCTCCATTCTCAGGTCGTCTAGCTTGGCCTAGTAGTAAAGGGATAGAGAGATTTGCAAAACAGCCGAGTAGTGTTGACAACACCCTCATTTTACTTTTTTAGGGGGGGGGGGATAAATATGCACTAGCACAATGCCGAGGCGATCCCCATGAAGAAAGTGTCATGTTTTGCAACATTATCGTTTTTACGTTTAAATTATGAGAGCACCCGGAGCAGCTATCGCGATGCCGCCTTGCCAACAACACGGAGGAGCCAATGAAAATGACATTTTAGATGTATCGATATCAGTATTTTCTACTGGGTTAATCCTAGCTAACATGATTTTTCTTTTTTATCGGGAGGGGGGGGGTGGGAAGGGTTGACAGACCCCAACAGTGCTTCTTTTTCTTGTGGGGGGAGGGGGGGGGGGGGGGGCGGTTACAGGGTTAGGTTTTAGGGTAAGGTTTAATGTAAGGTAGAGGGTTAAGGTTTCAATGTTATTAGAATGTTTATATCATTCGGTTTCCGAGCCTTTATGCTATAAAAATTTGGAGCGAGGTTCAAATCGTATGATAGTAGGTATCAATTTTGCAGTGTCTCTTCTTCTTGGCTCCGCTGTGGAAGTCAAAGATCAAAGAACTAAGATCAAAGCAATAGCTCCTTCACAATCGAGCCTAAATTATGGACTACATGAAAATGAGGAGATGGCATAGGTTATTTTACGTAGATCATGTATTCTACAAAATCATGGTCACCAAAAGGATCTCAGTTGGGGAAAAAAATAGTACGTTAGTATAATTTTGTGGACAATAGCAGCTGGCCGACCTTTATGGTAGCTACATCAAGTTCTGAATTGTGTTGATGGGGCTGTGAAACACACACACACACACACACACACACACACACACACACACACACACACACACGCAATAAACAGTCAGATGTTGTTGATGCATATGGTATGATAAAATAACTCTAAACATTGCTGTGAGTTGTGATTCAGCAGGCCCTAGGTTCCCTGACCCCAAATCCGAGACGAGATCTGAGAGGCATGTTTAGCAGACATAACAAGACGAGTGAGAACATGGAGTGGGGGCGTGGGGGG
>NW_004797712.1:72720-74078 GCF_000002075.1 Aplysia californica | reverse complement strand
GGGAGATAGAGAGAAAGAGCGAGAGCGAGAGAGACCGAGAGAGTGAGAGAGAGAGAGAGAGAGATAGGGAGAGAGAAAGGGAGGGGGGGGAAACAAACAGACAAACCACACACTTGTACCACCAACAAAACACTCTGGTGAAAATAGAGAACTATAAATTATAGAGGGAAGGAGAGAAAGCTGTAACAAAGGGAGATGTTCAGTAGATCTAAGTGATGACAAAGAGAAAAACAGAAAGTGATTGTGTAAAAGGATGTTTAAAAAGGAAAATAATTTTTTAAAGTGAAAAACATTAGTTCCGAAAATATGAAGGCTTAAGGGTCAAACATAAACATTATAATATTTCGATGGAATGTGAAAACAGCAATTCACTGAAAGAAAATCCCATCACTCGTACGAAATGCACGCCTCCAAAAATGTTCTGCTTCGTTTTGTTTTTTCTGTTTGTTTCGATCTTTATTTCTTTTGTTTTTGCTTCCTGTTCCATTCTCGGCCTTTCTCTGACACACGTCTGCTCGCCAGACCCGACACATCCGGGCAAGTCGCTCACTCTCTGCCTTCAGTTGTGATCAAACTTTTTAGTTTTCCCTTCTGCAGGTTTTTTGTGGAGAGAGGTCGGTGTTTGTGAAGAGGAAGGTGGTGCTGTTGTCCGGACAACACCAAATGGACAACATGTCGACCTCATTACACCGAAACTAAGTGGCCAATAGAACTGATTTTTTGCATGTGCTTCTGAGTTGTAAAAACCTAAAAATCCTCGATTTTCGTGCATATGCGACAAATATAAAGAGGTGTTTTCTATATGATCATTAGTATTTAATCACAGTCTGTGCAGGGATTTTTTTTTAATTAGAACAAGAACGGTAATTGAGTGTTCGTTTTCTTGTTTGTTTAAATCTATTTTCGTTTTCATTTTTCTTTTTTTAACTCACTGCATGTGCCGCAAGACTGTTTTCAGTCCTGCGGTTAGTGGGTGACAGTGGGTTTATTTAGATTGACTAATTGTGATAATATACAGTGAATAAAATTTCTTTCATATGTTCTCAGTCTTTGAGATCACAGGCGTTTCAATTTGATGTTGCTTTTTCATTAATCACCATGTATAGATTATTACTAAATTGACCACCCAAAAAAAAATCCGTTGCCTTAAAACAACTGAACTATTTCTCCAAAGAAGCTGATCGAGGCCGTTTCTTTTATTCGATAACAAATCCCGATTTTAAACAAAACGACAAGGCATGTATGTGTAAGGAAAGGAGAGGGGGTGGGGGAGGTGCCCAGTGACTTGCCTACTAGCGCTTCAAATTTAGTACTCTGTTGACCCCCGGTTTTGTGTTTGACCAAACTGTATCCTCCCC
>NW_004797712.1:65755-69829 GCF_000002075.1 Aplysia californica | reverse complement strand
CACACACACACACACACAAAAACAAACATCAACGCGCGTGCTCTTTTATGTCTTTTTAAAAATGATGTCACAAATTGGGAATGTTAACTTGTCACGAAAGATGATCTCCCAATACACAAAGTTATCAAGAAGCGTGCAGTTGCTTTGAGTAGTTTATGGGCAGAGGCCCTTGCGGGTAAGCATCATAAAAACAGGCTTTCAGAGCCTTCTAAAATGACTTTTCACAACAAATAAGTAAGAAAGCGTATAGATTTGTCGTCCCTAGGTACACTTTTAACTTATTTAAGCGGCGGGACCTCCTATAGGACCTAGCCAAATTAATGGGCCGAGAGCCTTGAAAACTCTACAAAAGGACCCAAGTTCAAAATCACAGTCTGAAATTCGAACAAGGGCCATCCACTCAGTAGATACCTACTGAGCCAAGGGAGCACCCTTTTCACAAATAACCTCCTTAGATGTGTCCCCAATTCCAAAAGCATAATTTGTCACGAATACAGCTAATTTGATTGCGCCCATTTTTTACATTCAAGGTAATTAACAAACAGAAAAGTTGTTTACATAATATGACGGATGTCCATGAATTAACAGGAAAGTTGTCTAAATAACTCTCTTATATTAAATTCGAACTATGTAAAACGTGCAATGCATTTAAAGAGTGGAAAACAAATCTATACCATGAGCAATTAAGAAGCTACCCTATGTCTGCTCCCACAGAAAAAACTGTTGAAGGTATTTAAATACTCATTTGCGATGAAAAGAGGTTCAAATTTCATGACTTTATTGATACCCCAGCTCTTTCTAAGTCAACAGTTCACTGAATTGTCTTTGAAGAGCTGGAATATAGAAAAGAGTCAGTTCGGTGGGTTCCACAACAGTTGACAGGTGATCACTAAGAACAACATTCTTGCTTGACATTGTTAAAATGATGCAGAACATACATACCACTCTTGGACTGTATTTTATATAGTAGAGGGTTTTACGGCGCTCGCAACTGCGTAAGGTCATATGAGCGCCAAGGGGAGGGTGTCAACAGAGAAGTCTTTATAGGGAATCACACCTAGACTGCTCACCTCTCTAGCTTCAACAGCACAAGGTCTGCTTTGACTATCAAGGCTCCCCAAAATAGCAGGTCACAAGAGAGTGACAAACATACAAAAGAAGTAGAGGAAAATGACACTAGTAAGGATCGGGAAAGAAAAGGCAGCAGTTCCCTGTTGTAGATCAGGACAGTTATGAGTGTGACATGAGTCAGCTCATTTACAATTCTACTATGCTTGAACGAGAAATGACCCCCCTTTGGGAATGGCCTAAAGACACTTCAGTTAGTGGCGCTGTTCCGGGGGGGGTTCTCGGACTCTGAGCTACTCATGACTTCCAAAGATATTACGCAATTTTTGGATCACACTCCTGATCTTGTCCCTTCAGACATTCTTCTATCAGACCAGTACAGTGATATCTAGCCGAAAAGAAAAGCACAGGTGACAAAACCTTGTGGAGTGCGTTAGGGATAGGCTTTGGTGGCTTGACGAAAAGTGCGCAAAATGTACAAGGATGGCATGCATTTACTTATGCAGCGATGGGGAAAATACTTTACTGTTCGTGGGGATTGCATTGGAAAACAAACCAAATGTTTGACCAACTTATTGTATACATTGTATCTCAATCATGACAACACTTTTCGTTTCACTTCTACTTTCTTGTTAATTCTGAGACAACCCTCGTTTTCTCTACTGTGGTCGATTCAAAAGACATAACAATGTTTGACACATCTGATCCTGTGGGCGGTGTAAAAAGGCTATCTTCCTGTGTTACTGTACACAGGACAGTTTGTGCAAGGAGAATGTTTGAGTGTTGATGCGCTGACTTATATGATGCATTTACATGTATATTTTCATACACTTAAAAAGCGTTTTATTCCTTTGACATAGTTAAATCTTTCACTTGGGGTAAAAGTCATCCACGTGTGGTACTCATTAGCGCGTCACGGCAGTTCGTTCTGTTCAACGATACCGGTCTTGTGTTTTCAGTGCTTCCTTTCCAACATCAATTTAAGCTATGTGAACAGTTTTAACTCATTTGCAAGGTATTATTTTCGGCTTGTGGAAGATTTTTTTTGGAAGAGCGAAATGAGACGATGACTAGTGCACAGTTTAAAGTTCTTTGGGACCACAAATTCAAATAAATATCAACATACTATGTACCAACATTTTCAGTATGGTTTGTCGAATACATCTTACATGTTTATTTGTGTATTTTTTCAACTTTGATTCCTGTAAGAGGCGATTATGCAACACAATTTATATTGGATGCGGATAAAATTTGAAAATTAAAAATTAAAAATCTTTGGTGAAACTCAAAAAATATGTTTGCACCTAGTCAAATGATACATCAAAATAACTGTAAATGAATATACAACTGGAAAATATTGAAACATTTGTAGTTATTTACATACATTCCACAAAATTTGTACATTTGAATCATAACATCTGATATTGAATTATTTTTTTTTATAATCTTGAAAAAAGGATCACAAACACAGAAAAAACACTCATATATATCTTATATGGAATGATCCAGAATTGCTTTTGGAATAAACCGATTCCGTCTTGAGTGGCACTTTTTGTGTAATTTCCCCACAAAGTAATGATTTGGGGGAGAAAAAAATATTTTGATAACTTAGATCTAGATCTAGATCTAGTCCTAGATCTAGCACTCAAAAATGTTGATTTCTCAATAACAGTGCATTGGCAATTTGAGTCCAATAGTATCAATATTATAAAGAAGAGTCCTACATTTTTTTAGTGAGCAAAATAATGATACATTTTGTTGTGTAAAAGTACTAAGACTGGTTTCTGGGCTAGAATTTTGGCATCACGATAAAACAAAGTCGCATAAACTACGAAATCGCGTTTCAAAACAGAATCTAAACTTCCGATTTTCGGGGGAAACGCTTGACCCAGAAGTCAATGTTATAAAATTTATTATAACCTTTATTTTAACACGGATACGTGGATTGGAGTAAAATCGAAGCTAGAATTATGGGTCGGTGCTCGAGCCGTCGGTAGCGGCTTGGCGTACGGAAGACACTTTCGCCGCACCGCTGCCCACAGCTCGGAGTAGCGAATGAGTTAAAAAGAAAGCAACACATCTAAAGCTGAACTCATTTAAAATCATTCACCGTATCAAAAAGAGCTGCAGCAACAACTCGGTCCTCTGAGCTGCCAGCAGTGACAACATTTCTCTCCTGAATTCGTGGCCAGAGCATTCACCAGATCTAAATTCAATTGGGCACTGTGGGACTGCTTTAGATCATGGCGCTCACGTGTCAGACTGCAATCATCCCCATATCCTTACTCAGTTAGAGCAACCTTACTTCAAAAGTGGAATAAAATTCCTCAACAATCACACGACTGTTTCGGGTCCATGCATCGATGATGTGAAGTCGTGATCTATGCTGAAGGGCATCCCTCGTGTTACTAAAGTTGTCACTCTTTTATAAACCCCTGGCTACTGTGTCTGTGAATTCAAAATACATTTAAGATTTTTTTTAAAAAGATTTTTAAAAACAAACAATTTCTTTTTGAAAATTCAATGTGTTGTGTTAAAAAAAGAGTTGTTATTTATTAAATATTCCTTTTTTGGGGGGGTAAGTTTTTGACTGCGCTCACAACTGCATAAGGTTATATGAGCGAGCGGGGCACACCAAAAATTTTCAATTGGTAGGAAATTTCGAATTTTGCCTCGGTGGCGGCCGAAGCCTACTCTTATCGATTTTAGACAACCAAAGGATCTTTTACTTGCACATGGGACCTCCGAGATTTGTCGCCCTTGTCCGAAAAGGCTAGATGTAGATCTTTCCTACCTGAAGATCAGGGGTGTGGCTGAAAGACAACAGCAAGAAGGAGCCAAGGAGTAGCAGTAGAAAGGCTGCAGAAAGAGGCAGGAGCCCACTGGAGGGGGCATAGGAGGTGAGGGGTGGGGGCAGAGAGTGGAGACGAAAGCAGACGACAGAACATTGCTAGAAAACAGGAAAGGAGGTGAAAGGAGGCAATTTAAAACATTTTTGTTAGTAAA
>NW_004797712.1:54961-63636 GCF_000002075.1 Aplysia californica | reverse complement strand
GGGGGTTATTCCAAACAGAAATTAAAGGAAAACATTTTTATAAGGCACATGATTTTTGGGTACATTTTTGGCACTTTATCAATAATTTCTATGTTGAAACAAACAAACACTTTAATTATTTGAGATGCGTTGGAAGAGGCAAGGTTTGGGGTTTGGGGTGGAGGATGGACAAAGTAGGATGGGGAATTGGGACATAGGGGATGGGAGATCGGAGATGTTTCATTACTCTCTCTTGCTCACTTTCTCCTTTTCCGTTCTCAGGACACGCCCTAAACCTCCAGACAACAGACGTGAACTCCAAACGTTCGGTGAGCAGCCTCTCTCTCGCCGATGACCTTTTGCCTCATCTGGAGCGCGTGCTGGGCATGAGGAAAGGACTCCCCCGATCGCGGATGAATCGCCTCCGTGATGCCTACCGGCGGCTACTCAGCATAGACGGTGGGGACTCTGAACATGGAACAGTGAGCGAGGACGTGAAAGATTTCCCAAGGCAGTACAGACGGACCATATCTGATGTGGAACAGGAAGAAGACAGCTCCATTCAACCAAGTCAAACGTCGTACTTAAATGATTCGGGGGATTCTGAAGACGTAAACAACTTGTACAGCCTGCTTAAAGGTGGCGGTGGACTTGAGAGTAATTCGTTGCCTATCGTGGACTTTTATCCCGACGTATTCGACAAACTCAGCGCTGCGAACTCGGCCAGTGAAGAGAGTCTTAGCAGTTTAAACAGTGGCTTGTTTCCTGCCAACGATTTCCTTCAGGGGTATAGGTCAGTTGAGAGCAATGGCATCAGAGAACCTGGTGCTTCAGACAACGTTGACGATTCTGCGGACCTGCTGGCTGGAAACCAAGGCGAGGAGGGAGAAGAGAGAAGCAAGCGACAGCAAGGCTGGTACATCCAGTACGGAAAACGGGGCGGTTTGTCTTTGGCCGGACGCTCAGACCGTGCAGAAAACTCTCAGAGTTTGCCATTGCTGACGTCAAAGTTGAGAGGACATTTAAACTCTCCACCGAGCTCTGTTGACGAGCAGCTGACTCAGTTCTTGGAAAGACTTGTAGACTCAGCACATGCTAGGCTGTCGTCGTCCTTTTTCGCTCATGACGGAGCGAACAAGAGACATCGGAGCAATGACGCCAAAATGTGGTGGTGGAACAGGAATGAGAAAACGGCCACCCCTGTGGAAAAGCGACAGCAAGGGTGGTACACCCAGTATGGGAAACGTGCCGATGACGTGAGATCCACGTGACCCCGCTTGGTGCCGCCATGTTGATGACGTGCGTTGTGTGCAGTGTCTAATGAGATATAAGCTAACACAGGGAAGCCTGCTGTGTTCGAGTTCTTTTTTGTTTCGTTTCGTGTTTGTGTGAGTTAGATTCTAATAACATTTTTTTTGCAACAGAAGTGCGCAAATATCTCAGTTGGTATCAAGCTGGGCTATGGTAAAGATGACCCTAGTTCGACTTCACAATAGGGTATGTTCTTGAACTTGAACTATTATGGGAGTCTTAAAGGCTCTCTATCCTTCTGGATCTGTCTTATCGAAGACTGACGATAAAATCAACCTCGCAATACTGAAAGGGGCGTTAAACCTATACACTTTTTGCCTCCGACGATATAACGTATTTAATTTGAGGGGGTGGGGGGGGGTCTTTCTTTTCTTTTTCAATTTTTCGTTGGGAGTTGTTATTTTGTTGAAACTTGTGCAAAATACTAAACAATAGATAATAGTGTTGCTTTAAATTTAGTCATGAGCAACGCAACAAAGATCTTGATAATCGAACTCTGACCCATCGACCCCCCCCCCTCCCCGGCTATTTCTATGTCGCTCGTATTGAAAGAATGTGAATAAAACTGAATAAGTAGGACAATGTTACGAAAGAATGGCAGATAAAGAATGTTTAACGATGTATCAGAGTTTTGTCTCTTGATTCTCATAATGTACACCACTCCGACACGCAGTTTAAACTACATTGGGTGTATTCGAAACATTAAGTATTTCAATCGATGCCACAACGGACAAAATCACTGCCGATCAATCACATATGTGCCGTATGTGTGTACAAAAACGTGTATTTCGACAATGAAAACTAGCTGGGAGTCCCATGGAACAATGAACGTGAATAATTTTCAGGATCTGATTTCTGTGTTACTGTTGCTAGTGGGATTTTTGGTGTTTTCATTGTTTTATTATTTGATTGTTGTTTGTTTTTTGTTGTTGTTGTTTTTTTTTGTTTTTTTTAACATTAAAATATTTTTTGGGTAGACCAGCGGGGGAACAATTCTAGGGGGGGGGGGGGGGGGGGGGGGGTAATGCTAGTAAGCAAATCACTTTTTAGAAAACAACCGAACTTTTCAATAACACTTTTATGTTTGATTCTCGAGTATTAAATCTCAAATTTTTCACAGTCTTAATTGATATGCTTAAACATGCTTCAAGAACCATTCAAATTGCAACTTTTTCTCCTGTCCGTATTCCCATTATTTCCTCTACTAAAGACCAATGGTACCCCTAAGATAAAAGAAATAAAGTATGCTTTATTATTTTTAATCGAGCTGGGCAAATTGGTTGCAATGACGACATACATATTGCATAAATACATAATGCATACACATAATAAGTTGTCGATGTTACGTAATACATCATATCAAACCAACACTGATTAAAATTCGCCATTGCCGGTCGCTGCTGTACAGCGTCTGATTTTTTTTTTTGATGGGTTACGCTCATCGCTGTAGCAAGCAGAAAATGTGAGTTCGGTTTCCGAGGTCCATTTTAATTGAGTATTATTGATGCTGTTTCCTACCCAGCCCCGATTGGCAGGGTCAAACCAGCCCGTCTACTTAATGACCTAAATTGTTCTGAGTTTAAGAACAGAGAAGCAAATTGGCACAATAACCGCCATTCCGTGCAGGGAAGAAGAAAGGCTGGTAGACAGAAACAACAGCAGGAAAGAAAAGACGTAGGACCTACCAGTGACACCTTCCAACCACCCACGACCCAAATTGTGTGACGTGAAAAGAATATATGTCCAATCATGGTTACACTGCAGAAAAACGCAAACCTTTTCTTCTTTGGAACACTCGAGTCTTCCCTTAAAAAGAAACGAACACGTTCACTGGTTGAAAAGATTCCACAAGTGAAACAAATCGTTGGTTTTCTTTGCCGGCATCAAATCCCGGATCTCTGCTTCATAACAACGGCTAGTCCAAAAATAGAAAAACAAAACTTTAAAAAGTTAGTTCAAATATTAACGGTTAACAAATTTTATACAGTTATACTGGGCTATTAATTAATGTTTGTCCAAACGTTCATCTGAACGTTGCTACAAAAAAAAGAAGAAGCATCAATATTTTATCCTTGTTAAACTCCGTAGTTTTCCCAAATATGAAGATACCGACCTCTATGGCACTGTGGTTAAGTTAAAGCCCTCTGTTTTTCTCCCAGAAGACTTGAGTTCAGTTTCCTCGCGAAAAGATTTATTCTGTCGAGCTTCTCGCATTCCTTCTGGGACATTGTATCAGAAGCACCGGTTGGCCACGACAGACAGGGGCCTATGACCAAAACTGTTCGAAAAGGGGTGTAATATACTACCAATAAAGCGGATGCTACTTTGTTCAATCCATCTGTACGTCTTACACCATAGAGCGGGAACGGCTTTGAGTAAGTTTTAGGTAAAAGGAAGCACATCAGCATAGTATTAACGGTCATTTAGGGCAAGGAAAAACAAGACAGAGAGACAAAAACAATAGTGAAAAAGAAAAGACGTAGGACCCTGCAGGAGCGCCCTCCAACCACCCACACATTAACATACTTCGTTGTCAAATCATTAATCAAGTTTCAATCAACACATGGTGTTGGTGGTCTAATGGCTAAGCTACCAGTCTCGTAATCGTAAGTTGACGGGTTCTTGGGTTCGAAGATCATCTTAGTCCAACGCTGTGTCATCGAGAAAAGGCACTTTACTCAAATTTTTCCCCATTTGACTCTGTCCAATTGGAGATGGACGTTAAATTTGGAGGTTCCCTCTTACTGTGTTGGGAGGGACGTTAAACCAATAACGCATTTTTTCATCACTTAAACTCGAGGGGTATCCAAGCAGTATATACTGCCCAATATTTAAGTATGAAATGTTGTAAATACAGGGTGATCCAAGAACCCCACCCCCTTACAAAACAAAAAAACAAACAACAACAGCAACAGCAACAACAACAAGATTACGACAACGACAACAACGACAACAACGACAACAACGACAACACGAACAAGAACAAAAGCAACAAAAACAATAACAACAACAACGAAAGCAACAACAACAAACTTTTCAACTTTATTCTAGAAACCCCGCACAAAAACTGTTATTCAATATTGTAATTTAGAACAAACGTTCAAAACAAACATTCAAAAGAATTTTGTTTGATATCAAATTCGTAAATAAAAAGAAACTTATTTTCGAAAACGGAAAAGGCTAAAAGAAAATTTAAAAAACACGCCGAAACGTTAAAAGCACCAATTTTCATAATATGTTTTGTAAGGAAAGTAATGAGACTACTGATTTGATTTCTCCTTCCATTTCTCTTTGACATTTATTTTTTCCTCCCCTATGACATTTAAACAATAGTTCATTTCTGTTACAGAATTAAAGAGCTGAACTTTCTGTTCTGGAATTTTTAGAACCAGTGCTCTACATTTCATCCTTTGGACTCGATATATTTTTAATTCTTCTTTCGAAATGTTCAGTGGCGCCGAACACAAGGACCCGCCAAACCATGAATGCTTGAAGCCACCCAATGTGCACCTTTCAGCATGGTGTGGATTTCAGAGATAGTAAGGGGGGGGGGGTGCTCAATAGATAGCATTTTTGGAGTTTACATAACCTGAAATTGTTTAATGGGCATAGGCACTGAACCAAATTAATTTCACGTTCTTCAAAATGATCAAGGGATCACTAACACTTTGCCATTCCTTGATCCGTGTAAACCTCACAAAGAGTTTGCTTGACTTGAATATGGTCGTAGATTAAGATCTGCCATGTGAATGCTGACCAGTGGTGAAGGAAGATCCTAACTGCAGTACCTGTCTACAGCAAACGTCTCATGGAACTCGGCTACCGACCTCTACACTCCTGCTATGTTTAAAAGTATTCCAGCTGTGCGAGTTCGACATGACGGGGTCGTTTTTCTCTTGGAATTTTAGTCATGACTCTTAAAATCTTAAATCCAAACTGAAGGAACTTTTCTACCTATTACGTCAAAGAAGGCATTGAGGGCACTTTAACGTTCTTCCCCCACCTTTGTCGCCTGTTACACTGCTGTAGCTTGCAATATGGTTTGATGCAAACAGGTGCGGTCATGAAAAAGGTAAGGCCAAGATTGAATGCGGGGTGTTTTTATGCGCCATACAAAGCTACAGTATTCTGTGAAATGATCGAAAAGGAATATCAGCCAAAACCCTCTTAGGTTTGAATACTATATTCAAATTTGAAATGCGAAGCTTCAGTATCGAGGAAAATGTTTACAAATAAAGTTGCAGATTACTGTCGTTTGTTGTTAGATCGCTTTGAAATCCACGTTTCTCTCGACATAATTTAAGTTTATTCAGGATGTGGGTTGACTAGATCGTACCTGTCAGAGCTAATCCTGGCTACATGAGATATACCCGACAGAAAGGCCAAAACATTGGATAAAATATGTTGTGTAACAATGAAATGTACACTATTTGGGTGCAAGACAAATATTTCCTAACTGATTTATTAATATTCCATTCGATGTTCTGAGAGTGAGAAACGAACCTGGATCGATCCGTGGCACACAGCTTACTGTTAGTGTTATTGTGGTAGAGAAAGGGGGGGAGGGACTATTTACATTGTCTGTTGTTCTTTCAGTTGTTGTTTTTTTCCCCGTTGATCTATTTGTTATTGTTGCAGTTGTTTTTGTTCCTCACCTTCGTCATCAATGCTGTTATTGTAATAGCAATCGGAAATGGTAATTTCCAACCCAAATTTTCCCTTTTTGCCCCTCTCTTCGGACCTTCCATTTCAATTTCAAGAACATCTTTTTATGGCTTCAAACTTCGTGTAAGATGACAACTGAGTTGAGGGCTCGTCGCCACAATAACTTATGTCATGTACTTGGGCGTTGTACAACTGGCAAAAGATACACACACACATACATAGAGAAAGAGAGAGAGAGAGAGAGAGAGAGAGAGAGAGAGAGAGAGAGAGAGAGGGAGAGGGAGAGAGAGAGAGAGATGGGAGAGAGAGAACGTTATCAGTATCGCGTGTACCTCTAAAGAGTTTGCATTACATGATATTCAGTCTCACTTTCTTGACCAATATTATAAGAAAAACTACATCTAAGCATATCGAAAAGTCTTTTCATTTTGGACATTGTAATAGGTTTCTTTATCCGGTGCTTTCGACACTGGAGAAACGAAGGAGTCAATCTCCTTTGCGTCCATAAATTGAAAATTTGCTTCATCTCCTTCCAACGACTTTAATTCTCATAAAAGCCGGTTGAATTACATCGAAAAAAATGCTGAAGCAGCAGTGTGCCCAGTGCACTTTACAGAAAAGCAACCACATAAAAAACTGCCTTATGTCGTGACTGGGATCTGATTTGGTCGAGAAATTGCTAGGAAAGGTAGCAAACTTGATAGGTAGGGGCGTCTTAGATGACACAAGTAGGTCATACAAAAGCGGAATATTAGAAGTGTTACAAGAGAGAAAAAAAATTAAAATAAAATAAAAAGTAGGAGAGATAAGAATGACATATGTTTGATAGGAAAGATGAAGCAAATCACTTCAAAGCACCCGCCAACTTACCACATTTCTCAGTTTACGTGGATGCAAACGCGAACTTCGCTATTATATGAGAATGGTTGCGGTATGTGCCTAAAATGCTGCAACGCTGTACGCCCCCTAAGGGATCAAAGCTGTAACTTGGAATAAGAAAGTCGTAAGTGGTATGACTGTAAAGATATTTGCCGAGCTCAAGCTAAGTCTCGAAACTAATTTATATTTATGTCGAATGGGGCGTAACACGTCGACAATCATTTTGCAAGTCTAAGTTTTCCGACTCGTAACAAGACGTGTAAGTTGAACAGGAGCACCCAGACATGTAGACTAATCAAGGGCATTCAGTCAACTGACTTATTGTGACGTTTATCACGCCCCCCCCCCCCTTCCACCCAACTCCGCCCCTAAATCCACGTTCACAGTTTAGACTCTTGAAGTGTGTGGCCAGAGCGAACCCTTCCAGTGAAAGTAACTAAGGACTCTCTCTCTCTCTCTCTCTCTCTCTCTCTCTCTCTCTCTCTCTCTCTCTCTCTCTCTCTCTCTCTCTCTCTTTCTTTCTCTCACTCTCTATCTATCTCTCTCTCTCTTTCTCTCTCGTTCTCTCTCTCTACCTCTCTTGCTCTCTCACTCTCTCCCTCTCTCACTCTCTATCTCCCTGTGTGCGTCTCTGTAATGTTTGTTTGCTTGTTTTTGTTGTTGTTATTTTGGGTTTTTTTGGTTTCTTTTTTTGTTTTTTGTTGTATCTTTTCTGGATTTTTCGGGGGGGGGGGGGGTATGCGCGTCTATGACTAATTACGTTAACTTTAATGTTACTGGTACAATGACGAATCATAGGAATCTACACTCATGTGTACTTCGTGATCTTTAACTTGACTTGTTGCCTCTGCCTCCTACCTTTTTTTATCTTTCTGTAATGCTTCGATAACTGGAAAGGTATTGTATGCACGGGCATGTGTGTTTGTATCAGTGTGTGTTTGTGTGTGTGTTTGTTTGTGTGTGTGCATGTGTTTGTGTGCGTGGGCATCTGTTTGTGTAATATGCATGTGTGTGTGTGTGTGTCGGTCTGTGTACGTGTGTACGTTTGTCAGTGTATGTGGGTGTGTGTTTACGGTTGGTGTATGTGTGTGTGTGTTCGGGTTTAAGCACAACAATAATTAATCACGTTAACCCCTTATAGCACTGTATAGGACCCGAGTCCTCCCAATATGACGTCCACCTCAGACAGGACCCGACTAAACAACCCAAATTCCAGAACGCCGATACGAGAATACGAACTGGGTCATCAGCACCATAGCCCAGCACAATACCAAGTAAGATGGCGGCGTGCCCTCTAGCTACGGAACCAGATCTTCCAATATGACCTACTAATGCCCAGTGGGCCCTAAATCTTTAACAAAAGTAACAACTAAATTTTTACAGAGAAAAAAAAACGACAACAAAATAACCTCTAAAAATCCACAGCTCTAGCAGTCTACAGCTCCAAAAACAAAGCAATCGAAAAGAGTTGAAATGCATTTCGTTATACAGGATTCAATTACATTTCGTGTAATTGCAGTCTCGGGACTAATGGAACATAAATTGCAAAACGGTGAAGAGACAGTCTTCCGTCTGCTCAAAATGTCCGGGGGACAATTATCTTTGCAGTTGTTGACGCAGACGAGACTCGTGTGGGCCAAGAAGTCAAGAGGGCGAGGAAGGTATCAAGTTACTCCGACTTTAATTCGATTCGTTTACACGAGAGTTGGTTTCACTTTTCTCTCCCTCCTTCGTCATGATTCATCTACAAGAGGTATCGGAATAATGGAACTCAATCTTCAACTAAGATGTTCTTAGTTGCGGGGGTCGTCTTCTGTTTCTCTCTCTCTCTCTCTCTCTCT
>NW_004797712.1:47152-53374 GCF_000002075.1 Aplysia californica | reverse complement strand
ACAACAACAACAACAACAACAACAACAACAACAACAACAACAACAACAACAACGATGATAACTACGACGAAGATTACGACAACAACAACAAAAACATCAACAGCAGCAGCAACAAAAACAACATCATCAACAACCTCAACAAAGACAGCTACAAAAATAACAAAGTCATCAACACCAATGAAAACAACAACAAAGTTTATAATAACCAGGTGTTTAGTAAGTTATCGCCTTATCAGTGAGCCAAATTGTGTTCGTCGTTCGACTTCAAGTCGATTGGAATAGCAAACGAGTTTCCAAGGACCACAAGTATTACGGACATGTGTGGGTTTTTTTTTCCAGATTGGACGAGTTAGGCAAAGATGGAAGGGATCTACGATTTATTAGAAATGTATACTGGGACTAAAACGCGGATGTAAGAATCAAGGAGGGTCAAGCGGAAAGAAATAGTATGAAAGAGGTGTTAAGCTAGGGGGTGTAATGTAACCAGAATTCTTTAGCATTATACATCGAAACAATCCTTAGAAATATACACGAAAGTTTCGCTGTGAATGGAGACAATAACACAGTAATAATATTATTATAACATCAGATATGCCGCTGGCAAAGTTTCGTTTGCAGATTCGGAAAAGAACTTTCAATTATTGCTTTTCTGAATATGTCTTTTGTTGTGACGGAAATTAATGCAAAGGTTTATGTTGAAAGTAAAAAGAACAGAACGCATTGTAACGTTTGTTTGTTTTTTAAGACGAAAAAACAGCAAAGTCTGTAACTTGTAATCCCACAATCAAAATTGAGAAGATAAAAAAAGTTCAATAGTTTGATTATACAGGATATATAAGTACCTCCGACGTCAAATGTTCTTCATTGTTTGCTTAAATCAGAGAATTGCAATAGCTAAAGACAGTTTCAACAAATTGAATCCAATCCCGAAAATAGAAACATCTCAGTGGCTACCGAACTAAGAGTTCTGAAAGGCCACGAGTAGTGGGAGTTCTAAAAGGCCACGAGTGGTCTACTCTACTATACGTCTGTGAATGCTGGACAATTACGTAAGATTGTAAAAATAAAACAAAAGCAACGGAAATGGGGGTTTTCAGAAGACTGTTGAAAAATTCATGAAAGAAAAAAAATTGCAAGAGGTTGTCCTGAAATACGAGCACGTAGGCTGGTCACTAATTTAAAAAAAAAAAAAACAATTAGGAAGAGACAGCCGAAGTTTTGGAACACCTGAATCGACACAAAGGCCTTGAACACCTTGCTCTGACGGGGAAAAAAGAAGGCAAACGAAGCTGGGGTAAACGCAGAGCAACTTACTTGGAAAACCAGAACAGAGACGGGGAAAGAAAAGGTGTTTATACAGTTTCTTAAAAATATATTTTTAGAGCATTCAAGGAAAAAGGTAAAGAAAACAGAACTATGATCGCTTGATTTTGTTTCAGATCTGGAACTTAATGTTGATGAGCGTATTTCCCCATCAACACAATGAAGATCGCACTGGAATCGAGTGTTTGCCGCTCTGTCTGTCAGGGACAGCCCAACCCGAGTGGCATGGCGTGCCCACGAGCATCAGGAGTTGATTCGTTGCCTTAGATTACAACGTTTTATCTGTTTTATACCCTAGGTTTGAGAAATTTGACGTAAAACCTTTTGAGTTTCACAACATGTCAAGCTTTTCCGAAAGTAATTCTTTGAATATGTTGGTAACGACTCCCAATAATCTTACGATTTTGAATGAGCAGATATAACATGTGTGGGGCAGCATGGTGAAATCAGGCACTCGTCAAAATACAGAAATTGGAGAAACAGACATTTTTCTGCCAGTTTTAAATTTTTATCGAATTTTTATTTTTTGGCTCGACCTATTTTATGTCTATTTAAAAACACATTTTCGAGTGAATGTTACTGAAAAACATTGATCAAAGGCACAAAATATGTCATTTTTCTTTTTTTCATGGACTCTATTGGAATTATCGAACTTTGGCTGCCATTTTCTCGCTAATTGCCATACTGAAGCCAGGCGACCTCTCTTCCTTCAATCGCAAATATATTGAGTTCTATTCAAGATAGATGGATATTTATTTCATTTGAAGCAAGGCGATCAAATCAGCATTTACATAATGCCAATAATCCCACGTGCCCAAAAATTGACGAGCGCCTGATTCCACTGTGTCGTGACACATTTGGTTTCTGGCCTCTAGGTCTTACTAACTAAAAACGGCCAAAAATGTCTGATATACCTTTGTAATTCTAAGCTAGCGAATTGATAAAAAATATATACATCCGAAGGCAGAAATCGAATTCATGTCTTTTGTGTTGTGCAACGGCAGAGAATCTAATCATTACACAAAAGATGCTTACCATAGGCTGTCATTTCAAGATCGGACAACACACCAACTTCAGCTGATGACAACGAAGTTTCCGACAAGAAGTGAGTCTCCCGCGATTTTGAAACGGTCTTGTATGAGGCTGTCAGCTTAAGACTAATAAAAGCCTCCTACAATCAGGAATTTGGAACATTAAATAATCCTACGATAGTTGTTCATTAGATCTAAAAAGGATAAAACCTTGTGAACAGAACAGTTTACCTTCTGACATTCTGTGTTTAGTTTGAAGACAGGCTTTTGAAGCGATTGTAAGGGAAGTAATTTTTATTTTAAATTACTGGGATTCTTTTCATGTATTGCTTCCCCTTAACGAATGCCAATCATAATGGTCTATTTGAATAAGAAAGGGCCGACTGTTATCTTGCCCACTATTTTTATTTGGTATCAGCTCCTCTTGTTTCTTTTTGGTATCAGCTTTTTCTTTTTGTTTCCGTTAGTGTTTTACGGTGCTCACAACTACATAAGGTCGTATGTGCGCACGGAACACATTAAGCATTTTCAGTTCTGTAGGAATTAATTTTGAATTTTGCCTGGGTGACGGACGAAGCCTACTCTAATCGATTTGGAGCACCGAGGGATCTTTACTGAGCGCAACTTGCACAGAATCTCCGAGATTTTTTGCCCCTATCAGAGTAGGCTAGATATTAGATCTCACCTACCCTGATCAGTGGTCTTGCTGAAAGACAGCAGTAAGAAGAAGCCAAGGAGTAGCAAAAGAGTCAGAAGCTCAAAGAAGGGGACGAAAAATAGGCAGAAAGTGGAAGCGAAAGCAGACGACAGAACATGGTTGAAGAACAGGCAAGGAAGTGAGAGGAGAAAATGTTAGAGAAGAAAATGTACCATTACTGTCAAGTATCGAACTTGGGATCTATTGAACGGGATGCAAACACCGTATCTAGACCACGAGAACCCCCTATCAGCAACTATTATTACCAGCTGGTATCAAGATGATCAGGACTTTTGGAGACGACATTTTAGCTGCGGCAGATTTAGCAGGGTGATGAAAAAAACTGCACAACCTTTTTTTTGTTAATATTTCCTCCCACTGAAGTTTTGCGTTTCAAATTTGTACACAAAATTTGGGAGTCCAAAGGAATTTGTCTGAATTTCATTTTAGATAAATCCACCGAATAGATTTGCCCTACATAGCGCGTAAAAAAACAACTAATTTTCTGCTATGTCCCCATATTTTTTAGCATGACGCACTAGTTTGCATTAGGCCTACCACTAAAAATCCCAATGATTGTGCCGTATTATTGCAAACTACAGCAGTCTAACAGGCCCATGGAAGTTTGCAGAGAGCTTTTTACATTGAAAATTTCCTCACAACCAACTCATTTCGTAAGTTCCGCACAAGGTACGGAAAAAATGTTTAAATACCCTTAAGGACTTCTTTGATGCTATGGGTGGAAATGGTCCACCAGTTAGGACCTGTAGAGAAACAGAACTAAAAATTCCTAGACAAAACGACCTCTTCAGGTCAAACACACACCGTTTGCACCCCTTTAAAACGTCACCGAGGTGCAGAATTCAGTAGATGAGCCCCGTGAGACATCTGTCCCTAGACGATGCCTGCAGCAATGACTTCTCTACATCTCAAAGGTCCGCATTCTCAAGGCATATCTCCATCTACTGCAGTACCATTTTCCCGTTCATGATTCCTCGATCGTTTGAAAAAGCGTGAACATTTCCTCGATGCCATTTCGTTCCTTGTCTCTAGAAACAGCTGCATACTGTAAGGTGTACAGTGTGTGTGGCTTTGAGTACTCATGGTTGAGCGGATCCTTGTGTTTGGCCACCACTGAAAGTTACGAACGACGCGTTCAAATGTGTCAAGTCCAAAGGAGACCAAGGGTTCTCGGAATTCCAGAATTTAAAAAAAAATTGTTTTAACTCTGTCGAAGTAAGGAAATAATATTGTTTAAAAGTTACAGGGATGGGAATATTAGATTTTTAAAATAAAAGGAAAGGAAAAAAACAAAAACCAATCATTACACGACTTTCCTTACAAGATCTTTTAAATAGGCGCATTAAGCATATATAGGTGGTTTTTATAAAAATCATTTCGTTTTCAAAAATATGTTTATTCTTTGTGAATTTTATGTCAAACAAATTCCTTTTGAATGAATTACATCTGTTCCAAATTACAACATTCTAGTACAAAGTAAGAAAAAATTGTACAGGTTTTTTTTATTTGGATCACCCTGACTTCTGCATTTTCTTTTCACATTAAGCCCCCCCCCCCCCCCCCCCCCCCCCACACACACACACTCACACATGAACATACACTTTTTGAGTCCTTGGTTTGAGTTCAGATTTTCAGCCTGTCGAAATGCAGGGTTGGCCCACGTTCTGCTAAAAGCGAAATTGTGTAAATACCGGGGTTTTTTTATCTACGATATCGTCTTGTGTCAATTATCATATAGATATAAAAACAGCGCTGCTAAAAGTTGTAAATGATATCCTCATGGAATCAATTGGCAAAGTTGTAATGCTAAATCTATTAGATTTGTCAGCAGCTTTCGAAACCATTGACCATGTAATTCTACTAAAAAGATTAGAAAAAAACATTTGGCATTCATGGTTCTGCTCTCGAATGGTTCAAAAACTATTTGTCAAATCGCTACCAATCTGTTGTGATAAAAGACGTCAAGTCACAAAAGGGCATTCCTAAGTTTGGTGTTCCCCAAGGTTCAGGTTTAGGGCAAATCCTTTTCACAATGTATACACAAACACTTGCTCTTGCAATACGAAAGAGTCAACTCACCTACCATTTCTACGCCAATGACACACAGATATATGGCTCTCTGTTCTACCATGCGACACCGATGAATTCATAGAAAGAGTAGAGAATTGCATTGAAAGAGTGAAAAAAGGAGGGTGGGGGAAAACAAATTAATGCTGAACGAAGAAAAAATAGAAACCATTCTATTTGGGGGTTAAAAAAACCTTGATGTTAATATAAGCCAGCTAGAAATTGAAAATATTAGCATATCCTTTTCCAACAAGGTCAAGAATTTAGGAATCTTTTCTAAATTCACATATGTCCATGAACAACCAAGTAAATCATGTTATTTGATGTATGTACCTTGATCTCAGGAGAATTAGTAAGATAAGGCACTTTATTTCAACCAATGTCGCATGTATGCTCTGTCTCTCTTGTCTTGTCAAAACTTGACTACTGTAATTCTGTTCTGTCTGGTATTTCGAGTGAACGAATGAGGAAACTGCAAGTGGCCCAAATAACACCGCAAGACTAGTGCTGAAGAAAAGGAAGAAAGATCCTGCTTCAAAAATGTTAAAAGTTCTGCATTGGCTTCCTGTTGATAAAATAATTAAATATAAAGTTGCTACCATCTTTTTAAAATGTCTTAACGATAAAGCCCCATCCTATCTATCTGAACTTTTAACACAGTATATTCCATCTCGTCAGTCACGGTCATCCAATGCAACAAAATTCAGAGCCCCTAGAATAAAATTACGACCTTTTGGTGAGAAAAGTTTCTCATTTTTTTGCCCAAAAATCTGGAACGCCTTGCTTCAGGGTCTCAGAGAAGCAGAAAATTTTGCTACGCTTAAGCGATTGCTCAAGACTCATTTGTTCAATTGTTAGTTATAGTATGTTAGTAAGTTCTGATTTTTTAATATACATGTACATATATATTTATATTTTTTCCATTGTCATTTCGGGTATAGTTAATGTATGGCTGTGAAAGTTTTTCTTTATGGGGTTAAACTGATTTTTCTTGCTTCTGTGAAATATTTTTTCTTGTGTGAAAGATTATGTGATTGGTGTAGAGCGCTCAGAGCTTATACTAGTATGGGATAGAGCGCTATA
>NW_004797712.1:36652-38829 GCF_000002075.1 Aplysia californica | reverse complement strand
ATCAAGTTGATTGAAACCCTTGCAAACTCCCATAAAAATCGATGATCTAGAACCCCCTCCACCCTTTGAGTACTGTCGTCAGCATGATACCAAGAGATCTATCCACATGCTAGCTGTTTTATAGTGCCTCCATGCGCTACCTTTGAATTACAATGTTCTATCTGCTCAGCACCTATTTTTTGGAGAAATTTGACGTGAAAAATGTTTTGTAAAAAAAAATGTCAAGCTTTTTTTATGCAATCCTTTGCATATCTTGATAACGACTCAGAATAATCTTTCAATTTTGATAGAGCAGATAGAACATTTGATTTCTGATCTCATGGTCTAAGTAACTCAAAAGGGCCAACAAAAAGTCAGATAGAACTTTTTGATTATGACGTAGCAAATTTAATGGATAGTTGGCGGGGGCTCCGGTGGCCTAGTGGTTAATGAGTTCAGACTTAAAAATAAGGTCAAGCAAGTGTCAGGAACACGGGGTTAGGCTGGGTGGTCACTGGGGTGATTCCTTGAGCAAGGCACGATCGCTCTTTAGCTCAATAAAAGGGTTGCTGTATGGTGGTAACCATCAAGGTGTGTTTATTATGTTTCTGAATGTTTGTGTGTACCTATAGTATACATGTGTGTTTATGTGCTGTATTTATGTATGTTAATATCTGTTTCACCACTGTAAACCAAATGTTCCAACGATGATCAATAAAAGTAAGGTTTTTACATTCATTCTTAATTGAATTGTATTTAACAGGTTGGGTTTTCTGAAAGTCGATATGTTGACGTAAGATAGATATAATTTTACCTCTAACCATATTGTAGACAGAAAAAAACCACTTTCAAATTTAGAACGAAATACCCTATGGAATACACCTTTGCTGTATGCTGATAAAACCAGCCTTTAAGGAAAGGGGTGGGTAAAAGTCGCAGGTGCTCACCAACAGAATGCCTCGCTACTTTATTTTGCAGCACTTATTTTCTGCTAGATGAAAGTTGCAATATGTACCACAAGATAATATGTGAGTAGGGCACCGGTTGTGGACCGGCATCAGTGGTATAGCGGTTTGGTGCTTCGCTGTCTCTGGTGGAATACATGAGTTTGATCCCCGTGTGAGGAGAAGTTTAATCGAATATTTAGGTTTTTCAGCTGAGACTTCGCATCCTTCTCAGCCTGGATTGGTCATGACGGGCAGGGTCAAAGGTAGCCTCCTAAATGATCTAGATTATTTAATGCGAGTGTATAACATCGACATAATAAAAACAAAGCAAAATACAGACACATTCACAATCGTTTACACATTTTGGAAAGAAACATTAGTTTTGTGTAACCTGCATTGGTGACGCTGAATCCAGAAGGAGAGCGTAATGCACACGCAATACCACAACGAGCCTATCCCCTCACGCGCAGCGGCACACGCGCTCTCACCTCAGGTAACTAACGTCTTTGAGGCACACGGGGGGATTTCTAGTTTTTGGAATGTTTCATAACTGAAAATGTATTGAAGTTCCTTGTCATGTGAGCGGATACTTATGACAATAATAAACAATACTCCACCATCGACACAATTGAGGCAACCGAAAAAGCCAGATTCTTATTGACAAAACTCTGTTGCTATTCATGGAATCATAACTTATAATTTATAATCACTTCTTTTTACTTGCGAGCAATTCATGTTGCACACAATTTGAGAAACATTCGAGCTTGAAAGAGCAAAAATTATACATCGGACTATAGCAAGAAATAAGTGAGAAACTTCTTCTAGGAAACCTGCTTCTAAGGCGTGGGATCGACGGAAGCCAAAGACACGTTCTTGACTCGCACACAGACAAGTTTTGGGGCGAATTTGTCTTGACCGTCTTCATCAAGATGTACACCAGCTTACTGTTACTCGTTTTGATTGCTCTTACAGGTGAGATAGATTTTAATGCTTACTTTATTTTACTTTATCCCTCCTCTTATATAGTTAGATGTCGAAAGAAAGTGCAATTTTCGGGCAGTGGCTAGGTTGATGGCTTTGTTGTTGATATGTAATTCTTTTGCAGGACTTCTTTGACACCATCCAAGCAAGTTTTGCGCGGTATGCCCTTTTCCTTGTCTCATTTTTTAACAGAGGTGTTTTACGTTCCATCGACACAATTTAGAACATTTAGGAGGCGGGCTTCGACCCTGCCTGTAGTGGCCAATCCAG
>NW_004797712.1:30378-36552 GCF_000002075.1 Aplysia californica | reverse complement strand
GGGGAGGTGGTCAAAAAGTAATGCAAGTTGTTCGCTATTTTGCACAATTTTGCATCAAATTATATTAAATTCAGCTTACAAGTACTTGCACATGTACTTTTGAACTCAAACTGTTAAAATCTAAGTTTCTTTGATTTTTGCCAGAATGACGGCACATTAAAATGGCTGCCCCCTTGAGCAGTGAACAGGAAGAATAGGAAGAGGTGCTCATGTGCTTGTCAGACAAGTATCGTCCCGAAGAATCAGCTGAAAAAATCACGGCAACCGTGTTTTGGGATATTCATAGAGTGCATGTCAAAAACATTTTTTTACCACGAGGAACAATTATCAATTCTGAAGCCTACTTTGAAACACTGAGACGACTGAAAGCGAGAATTCATCGAGTTGGACCAAATTTGAAAAAGGAAAGAATGTTTTTTTTTTCCCCATGACAATGACCGCATGCATACGAATATCAAAACAAGGGAGACAAGGACCCCGTTTGGATGGAAAGCACTGTCACACTCAGCTGATTCTCCTGATTTGACACCTTCAGACTTCCACCTGTTCGGTCCCCGAAAAGAATCATTGAGGGTCAACACTATGGACACGATGGAGAAATCAAGACTGTTGTACCCCAAAGACCAGCCTGCTCAGTTGTACGCAGCTGGCATATGTGGACTTAGTAAAAGGTGGACAGTTGCTATTAAACAAAATGGAGATTATGTTAAGATATAGAAATTTGATCCTCAATTTGGAGTATGAGTGTTGCCGGTGCATTCTTTTTTGTTTAAGTTATAAACGGACGTGCATTATTTTTTGACTCTCTCTCGTACAAACCCCCATCAGAAAGACTGATATACTCGATAAAATTCTCCCTACATGGGAAACGAACAAGGGTCTCCTGCCTGCGACGGTGAAGCACTTAACCCCTACACCACTGACGCCGATAAAAAGTGTCTTCTATCCAGAGGGAAGTTCAACGATTTGAAATGTTACATTAACCCTGAATGAGCCACGAAATACGAATAAATAGTCTGCTGATAAACCAACAGGCATCGCAACTTCACTGTTGAAAAACGTTTTCAAGGAATAAGATAAAGTACTGAGATCTAGACGTGTCCGCAACGCAAAGACTTGTACTATCAATAAAAAGATCATTTGTTAAACAGAACCATTGTCTTAAATTGCAATGTCTTAGACCACGCACTGTTATGGTTGCCACTCTTTGTTATCTATAAAAACTTGATCGCGAAGCATGTGAAGAGCACAGGGGGGAAACGGGCTTAGTCACAGATTGAAAATCGTGAGGATATCAATTTTGAACGCTGGTTGACTCATAACTGTATTTCTGTTCAACTGTTGGTTGATTAATTTGTTAGATTTCCTATTTAAAAAAACATAACAATAAACCACCTGCCGAACAAATAAGAACTTATATGAGTCCACAAGCTTATAAAATTGACAACCTCACCACTTTCAATTTGTGACTGTGCCCATTTTTCCACTGTGCTCTTCATGTGCCCCAAGGGCACTCAAATGAAAAGCAAAACTTCAATGTTGGTAGAATGTCCCTCATGTGACGCACCCTGTGTCATGGGAGATCTATGGAGTAGCTGTTCCTTTTTCTTTTTTTTAATATGTCGTTAGTCCAACTCTCTGGTTCTCTCTGCTTCTGTCTTTGTCTTTGTCCCTGTCTCTGTCACTCTGTCTTTGCTCTATCTTTGTCTCTGTCACTCTGTCTTTGCTCTATCTTTGTCTCTGTCACTCTGTCTTTGCTCTATCTTTGTCTCTGTTACTCTGTCTCTGTCTCTCTCCGTCTCTCTCTCTCTCTCTCTCTCTCTCTCTCTCTCTCTCTCTCTCTCTCTCTCTCTCTTTGTCTCTGTCTCTCTTTCTCTCTCTCTTTCCCCCCTCTCTCTCTCTTTCTCTTTCTCTCTCTCTCTCTCTCTATCTATCTATCTATCTATCTATCTATCTATCTATCTATCTATCTATCTATCTATCTATTCATCTCTACCTCTCTCTTTCTATGTCTCTATCTTTCACAGACTCTCACTCTCTGTCTCCTCACTCCCAGTGAGTCAGTCTGTGTTTTTGTCTCTATTTCTCTCACCCGTTTTTTTTAATCTTCCCCCTCTTTCTCCCTGCTCTCTCTTTCTCTCTCTCTCTCTCTCTCTCTCTCTCTCTCTCTCTCTCTCTCTCTCTCTCTCTCTCTCTCTCGCTCTCTCTCTCTCTCTCTCTCTCATACAAACAAACAAACAAACAAATTAAGCAACAAACAATATAGCATCACTGCCATTCGTGCCGATGCCTGATTACATTCAACAATTCTTCCCTTTACAGATGACGCCGGAGCAGCCACATGCTCAGCACTGACCAGTCCGGTCTGCTTGACGTCACTCTACGTCAGTTCCGCCTGTCACAACGGTGTATGCGCTTGCGTACCTGGCTACAGCCCCATACGAACAGGGTGTGCCAGTGAGTATTGAAATTGACTATTTTGAAACAACGAGTTATTGTTTTTGTTCTTCTTATCGCTCTTCTCCTTGTTCTTGTTCTTGTCCTTGTTACTGTTATTATTATTGCTATTGTTACTGTTATTGTTATTTTTATAGTTAATGTTATTGTTATTATTGTTGTTGCTGTTTCTTCTGCTGCTGCTGCTGTTGTTGTTGTTATTGTTGTTGTTGTTTTTGTTGCTGTTGTTAATGGTGTTGATATTGTTGTTGTTGTTGATCCTGGTGGTGGGAGGGATGCGCTCTTTTTCAGTCATAAGCCACTGTAAATCAGTCACTTACGAAATTTGACATCATTTTGAAAGTCTCGATTCAAAACCAATTTGGAATATTATATAACTTTCATTTCGCTCTCATATCCTTCCAGGAGATGAATTTACGGGATATGTCATTAAAGTTAAACCTGCTTTGTGTTCTAGTAGGGCGTTAAGTGTCTACGAACTCAGATTCAAGAAGGACGACCACGCCGCGTACGAATGCTGCATGAGTCATAATGGTATCGTGTTATGTTTTTTCTTTTCTTCTTTTTAAAATTTTTATTTATGTATTTACCTATGGATATATTTTTCTTTTTGGGGGTAATTAGGGGGGGGCAAGGGTGCATGAGTAGGAGGTGGCTTGAGAGAAGAGGCAATTTTTGAATTTTGACTCCTCATCAGTAGCCCTACTGGTGTGAAAAAATCAAAGTGCAAACAGAAATAGCTTTTGAATAGATTTGAATTCAAATTTCGGAAGAACTATACATGTATTTATTTTCAATTGTTACGGTGGCCAAAAAAAACTCCTTATCTCGAAATTGTTGTGATTTTTTTAAAGAATGTGTTTTGTCAGTTTACGGCAAAAGTGTTCATTTATTTGTCCATTTGTGTTCTTAAAAGTGAAAAAATGGATTACTATCTGTCTGCTATCTTCTGGTAAGTAGTAGCATAAAAGCTTGACCCAGATGTGAAATTTCATCTCCCATCCTACCTTTAACCCCGACCCTTCCATCCACCCGCAAGCCCACCTCAACCGACCACTTTAACCAACCACCCCACTCCCACGCCCACCTCAATCCACCTCCCCTCGGCCAACCCCATCAACCACCCCCCCCCCCCCCACGTTTACCTCAATGCACTTCCCTCACGCCACCTTCAACCCATAACTCCACTCTCACCTCAACCTGCTTTTTCCTTTAGAACAACCCAACAAAGAGACACTTGGAGGGGCTTCCCATCCCCAAGCTGCCCCGGAAGTCGTTGCTGGGACAACCTTCCCCTTTGCCTGGGGCCATGAAAATGGAAACGCCTCTCCCGCCATTGGCTGGGCGAGGGGAGGGCGCGACCTTGTTGTTTCCCCCCAATCTTTAGAGTTGATTGGAGTGACCGCAGATATGGGCACCTACAGGTCCGTTGTAAACCTTATTGCTGAAGCAACAACATGTATTATCAAATCGTCAGCGTCTTGTCACAATCACCTGTGCCATTTTTTAAATTTTTTTTGGGAGAGGGGGGGGGAATTGTGAAACAAAAAAGAAATAAAAATGGAGCTTCAAAAATATATCCAAGTCTTGGAAGGTTGAACGCTCGCTATTTTCAATTAAAAACTAGGCAGGATATAGCGAAGCAGCACGAAACTAAATGGTAAAATATCCCTTGATGTGTTTATCAGTTTTTCGGATAACGACTTAATCTGGAAATAGTCATAAATTTTGATTAATTTAGGCTATTGTGGAAAGACCCTGACGAAATGTAATATTGATTTGGGGGTAAATAAGCAAGGCGCTCAGTCTTTGTGTATACGACAGTGAGATATATATAATTAATCTTTTAAGCTTAAAATGTCTGGTGTTTGAGGTTAACAGTCAAGTACTTTGCTGTTGCACGAAAAAGACGTGGGTTCAATTTCAAGGCGGGTAAATTATTTTGTTAAGTATTTCTATTGTTCTACCGGGCTGCTGTATTTAACCCAGTGGGGAGTGGTCTTGACAAGTATGGCCGAAGCAACCCATCTCCATCATTTAACAATCTAAATTGCATCTATGAAGACATAAAATATCATTTACAATATCAACTATACATTTTTAGGATGCTATGCTGGATGGAACTGAGTGTTAAAAGGGTCACGAGTGTGTCTTTGAACGTGATCTAGAGTTGTTAGCCGCTAGGTTGTCCGTCCAGTTCATTAGTTTTCTTGTAAATGGTATTTGTCACTTTAAATGAATCATCCAAGAGGTGGGGTGCTTTCGCTATACCTCTACGTGTAAGGGCCAGCCAGAAACGTGCTGATAAAATGTGTTACTTCTCGGATTCAAGCTTGACGGGAACAGATATATCATCTTTATAGATGCACTTTTTACACTTTATGAGTATGAAATAATGAAAGGAATGATATAGTTAAATAGTATGGCGTAAGTAGAAATTCTACAAATTTGACTACACTGTCGATTTTTGGTCAATACCTCATTTGTGGATTGCGAGAAGTAACTCATTTTGTCAGCGCGCCTCACTTAAATCTTTGCAGCACATCTGTTTCTTGAAGTTCTGTAATGCCGGTGTGTACCTTTCAGATGTACAGTCCACATTGGCGAGTTGATCTCTGACCCCAGTGACCCTCTCACATTGACTCTACTGGACAGTAAGTCTACCTCTGTGAACGCTACCTAAGGGTACAGTTATGTTAAAGAAGAACGAAGTCATGATTTTTTTTAAAAGAACAAATATGCAGTCAAATTGAATATCATGCTAAAGAGAGCACAGAACTAAACATAACGAATGTTAACAAAATAGTCAATGTACATGACATGAACATAATAAAGTGGGAAAATTATTGTGAAAACAGGTAATGTAAGCTATCATACTTGCAAACACATTTCCCTATTATCATTGATCCTTGAAAATTTGCTATGTATTCTTATTCTTTCTGTCTTTTGCTCTAAAGTTGTTGGTGGGTTCTTTTTTTTTTTTTTTCCATCTTTTTGGCCTTTTTTCCTTTCTTTTTGTCTTCATTTTTTTCCGCTGTGTTTTTTTTTTCTTCCCTTCTTGACCTAATTAGGCAATTTTGGACCCCTTCCATTCCCACCTCACCCCTCTCTCTCTCTCTCTCTCTCTCTCTCTCTCTCTCTCTCTCTCTCTCTCTCTCTCTCTCTCTCTCTCTCTCTCTCTCTCTCTCTCTCTGTGTGTGTGTCTCCCCCTGTCTCCCCTCTCTCTCTATCTCTCTCTATCTCTCTATCCCTCTCTCTCTCTATGTCTCTCTCACTCTGTTATCTCCGTTCCTCCCCACAGAGACATCCTCTAGCCGCCCACGTGTTGTGGGTATGCCCCTGGCTGTAGCCAACAACGCCCCCCTCGCCCCACTTTGTGCCGGAGTGCCAATTGGAGCGGTAACCACATGGAAGGTGGGTAAATCGTGCAAAGAAAGAAAATATGGAAATGCAAGAAGGAAAGGGGGGAAACAGGGGGCAATTTGTGTATCGTTAGTATTTTACACCCCTATCGACACAATTTCGATTGTTTAGGGGGCAGGCTTCTGACCCTGCCTGTGGGGGGGGAGGGGGGGGGCAACCCGGCTGTGATGGGTACAACATGCCATCAGAAAGACCGAGATCGTTGATTAAAATGTTCTCCCCACTCGGGAATCACACTCGGACAAAGAGCTTAACCGGCTACATCACAGACACCGGTTTCAGAAGGAAAATTGA
>NW_004797712.1:26916-30278 GCF_000002075.1 Aplysia californica | reverse complement strand
CCGATGCCTGATTACATTCAACAATTCTTCCCTTTACAGATGACGCCGCAGCAGCCACATGCTCAGCACTGACCAGTCCGGTCTGCTTGACGTCACTCTACGTCAGTTCCGCCTGTCACAACGGTGTATGCGCTTGCGTACCTGGCTACAGCCCCATACGAACAGGGTGTGCCAGTGAGTATTGAAATTGACTATTTTGAAACAACGAGTTATTGTTTTTGTTCTTCTTATCGCTCTTCTCCTTGTTCTTGTTCTTGTCCTTGTTACTGTTATTATTATTGCTATTGTTACTGTTATTGTTATTTTTATAGTTAATGTTATTGTTATTATTGTTGTTGCTGTTTCTTCTGCTGCCGCTGCTGTTGTTGTTGTTATTGTTGTTGTTGTTTTTGTTGCTGTTGTTAATGTTGTTGATATTGTTGTTGATGTTGATCCTGGTGGTGGGAGGGATGCGCTCTTTTTCAGTCATAAGCCACTGTAAATCAGTCATTTACGAAATTTGACATCATTTTGAAAGTCTCGATTCAAAACCAATTTGGAATATTATATAACTTTCATTTCGCTCTCATATCCTTCCAAGAGATGAATTTACGGGATATGTCATTAAAGTTAAACCTGCTTTGTGTTCTAGTAGGGCGTTAAGTGTCTACGAACTCAGATTCAAGAAGGACGACCACGCCGCGTACGAATGCTGCATGATTCATAATGGTATCGTGTTATGTTTTTTCTTTTCTTCTTTTTAAAATTTTTGTTTATGTATTTACCTATGGATATATTTTTCTTTTTGGGGGTAATTAGGGGGGGGCAGAGGTGCATGAGTAGGAGGTGGCTTGAGAGAAGAGGCAATTTTTGAATTTTGACTCCTCATCAGTAGCCCTACTGTGCAAACAGAAATAGTTTTTGAATAGATTTGAATTCAAATTTCGGAAGAACTAAACATGTATTTATTTTCAATTGTTACGGTGGCAAAAAAAACTCCTTATCTCGAAATTGTTGTGATTTTTTTAAAGAATGTGTTTTGTCAGCTTACGGCAAAAGTGTTCATTTATTTGTCCATTTGTGTTCTTAAAAGTGAAAAAATGGATTACTATCTATCTGCTATCTTCTGGTAAGTAGTAGCATAAAAGCTTGACCCAGATGTGAAATTTCATCTCCCATCCTACCTTTAACCCCGACCCTTCCATCCACCCGCAAGCCCACCTCAACCGACCACTTTAACCAACCACCCCCCCCCCACGCCTACCTCAATGCACTTCCCTCACGCCACCTTCAACCCATCACTCCACTCTCACCTCAACCTGCTTCTTCCTTCAGAACAACCCAACAAACCGACACTTGTAGTGTCTTCACATCCTCAAGCTGCCCCGGAAGTCGTTGCTGGGACAACCTTCACCTTGACCTGTGCCCATGACAATGCAAACGCCTCTCCAGCCATTGCCTGGTCGAGGGACGGGCGCGACCTTGTTGTTTCCCGCCAATCTTTAGAGTTGATTGGAGTGACCGCAGATATGGGCACCTACAGGTCCGTTGCTAACCTTATTGCTGAAGCAACAACATGTATTATCAAATCGTCAGCGTCTTGTCACAATCACCTAGGCAGGATATAGCGAAGCAGCACGAAACTAAATGGTAAAATATCCCTTGATGTGTTTATCAGTTTTTCGGATAACGACTTAATCTGGAAATAGTCATAAATTTTGATTGATTTGGGCTATTGTGGAAAGACCCTGACGAAATGTAATATTGATTTGGGGGTAAATAAGCAAGGCGCTCAGTCTTTGTGTATACGACAGTGAGATATATATAATTAATCTTTTAAGCTTAAAATGTCTGGTGTTTGAGGTTAACAGTCAAGTACTTTGCTGTTGCACGAAAAAGACGTGGGTTCAATTTCAAGGCGGGTAAATTATTTTGTTAAGTATTTCTATTGTTCTACCGGGCTGCTGTATTTAACCCAGTGGGGAGTGGTCTTGACAAGTATGGCCGAAGCAACCCATCTCCATCATTTAACAATCTAAATTGCATCTATGAAGACATAAAATATCATTTACAATATCAACTATACATTTTTAGGATGCTATGCTGGTTGGAACTGAGTGTTAAAAGGGTCACGAGTGTGTCTTTGAAAGTGATCTAGAGTTGTTAGCCGCTAGGTTGTCCGTCCAGTTCATTAGTTTTCTTGTAAATGGTATTTATCACTTTAAATGAATCATCCAAGGGGCGGGGTGCTTTCGCTATACCTCTACGTGTAAGGGCCAGCCAGAAACGTGCTGATAAAATGTGTTACTTCTCGGATTCAAGCTTGACGGAAACAGATATATCATCTTTATAGATGCACTTTTTACACTTTATGAGTATGAAATAATGAAAGGAATGATATAGTTAAATAGTATGGCGTAAGTAGAAATTCTACAAATTTGACTACACTGTCGATTTTTGGTCAATACCTCATTTGTGGATTGCGAGAAGTAACTCATTTTGTCAGCACGCCTCACTTAAATCTTTGCAGCACATCTGTTTCTTGAATTTCTGTAATGCCGGTGTGTACCTTTCAGATGTACAGTCCACATTGGCGAGTTGACCTCTGACCCCAGTGACCCTCTCACATTGACTCTACTGGACAGTAAGTCTACCACTGTGAACGCTACCTAAGGATACAGTTATGTTAAAGAAGAACGAAGTCATGATTTTTTTTTAAAGAACAAATATGCAGTCAAATTGAATATCATGCTAAAGAGAGCACAGAACTAAACATAACGAATGTTAACAAAATAGTCACTGTACATGACATGAACATAATAAAGTGGGACAATTATTGTGAAAACAGGTAATGTTAGCTATCATACTTGCAAACACATTTCCCTATTATCATTGATCCTTAAAAATTTGCTATGTATTCTTATCCTTTCTTTCTTTTGCTCTAAAGTTGTTGGTGGGTCTTTTTAAAAATTTTTCCATCTTTTTAGTCCTTTTTCCTTTCTTTTTGTCTTCATTTTTTCCACTGTGTTTCTTTTTTCTCTCCCCTTCTTGACCTATTAAGCAATTTTGGACCCCCTCCATTCCCACCTCACCCCTCTCTCTCTCTCTCTCTCTCTCTCTCTCTCTCTCCCCTCTCTCTCTATCTCTCTCTATCTCTCTATCCCTCTCTCTCTATGTCTCTCTCACTCTGTTATCTCCGTTCCTCCCCACAGAGACATCCTCTAGCCGCCCACGTATTGTGGGTATGCCCCTGGCTGTGGCCAACAACGCCCCCCTCGCCCCACTTTGTGCCGGAGTGCCAATTGGAGCGGTAACCACATGGAAGGTGGGTAAATCGTGCAAAGAAAGAAAATATGGAAATGCAAGAAGGAAAGGGGGGAAAC
>NW_004797712.1:23192-26667 GCF_000002075.1 Aplysia californica | reverse complement strand
TCGTTGATTAAAATGTTCTCCCCATTCGGGAATCACACTCGGACAAAGGGCCTAACCGGCTACATCACAGACACCGGTTTCAGAAGGAAAATTAATACTGAAAAATAACGATCAAGCAATCAAAAAGCAAGTGAATTGTTCATAACGTTTGCTACTTTCGGTGTAGCTCTGTCCAAATGTAAATTTTGTTGTTTAGAGATGTTACCACCATAACTTGAAATTCTGAAAGTAATTAAACTTTCAAACGTTGCCTTGTTGAAAGTTTCCATTCTGTTTGTCTATTTGAATGACTTCTGAAGAAAAAAAATACTGCTTCTGAATAGCCATTTGTATATTTTGTCAACATGTTCGTTCCAAAACAGCTTGTCTGTCGTGATTCTTAAGTATCTATGTACCTTGGTAACCTCAACAGGCTCTTCTTTTTCTTTTCTTAAGTTGGAACATACATTTTGGTTATAGCGTGTTAGATACGCTAATGAAATAGTAGGTCTATCTCTTTGCTTTTACTCACATATTTTACCTTCAGATAGTCATCCCCACACCATTTAACAAGCAAATTCACTTCCTCAAAGTACATTTGTTCGTTGTAGTGGATCCTAACCAATGTGCTGCCGACGCCACCAGAAGAAGAGATGGGAGAGGAGGAGGGGTTGAAGAAAGACGTAAATGGGATTTTTTAAAAATAATTTACGTAAGAGGATAAAGGAGACACGGAAGAGCTACTGGTGTCGGTAAGGGATAAAGACTAGGATTTAAACCTGATACTATGTGAAAGCACAGCCTGGCCCTATGTCTTCAGGACGAGGCAGATGAGACATTGCCCTCCCCCTTCTGGATGACGCCAGCCTACCTGGGCACTAGTCTCTACTGCTCTGAGGAGGTCACAGGAACGACCTTCACCTATCCAAACAGTGACCTTGCCACCTTGCCCTCAAAATTCACAGGTAAGACTTCTTTTTTCTCTTTTGGTTTTGGTGAGTGTTTTACGGCACTCGCAACTGCATAAGGTCATAATATGAGCGCGCGGGACACATTCAACATTTTCCGTTGGTTGGAGATTTTAAATTTTACCGGTGGTGGCCGGAGACTACTTTTATCGATGTTGGACCACTAATGAATCTTTAACGTGCGCAACTTGCACACGGGACCTATAAGATTTTTCTCCCTTGTCAAAAAAGGCCAGATGTAGATCTTTCCTCCTTCCATAAGATCAGGGGTGTGGCAGCAGTAAGAAGGAGCCAGGGAGTAGCAGTATAAAGGCTGCAGAAGGAGTCAGGAGCCCAGAGGAAGGTGCAAAGGAGGTGAGAGGGGGGGCAGAAAGTGGAGGCAAAAACAGACGACAGAACATTGCTAGGGAGCAGGAAAGGAGGTGAAAAGAGACAACTTTAGAGAAGAAAAATTTCCGTCGCTATTCGGATTCGAACCCCAAACCTATTGAATGAGAGGGGAACACCTTAACGTCTATGCCACGAGAGAAATATGAAAAGTATTTGTTCGTGCCCTGGTGCAAGGTGAGAAAAACATTCATTCTTATAATGACCCTCAGCAGGCCTAATCGCTACTTCAGAAATATAAAGTTCTATCTGACTTTTTAAGCCGTTTTGAACTACTAAGACCAGGGGGTTAGAAACCAAATATTCTATCTGTTCTATCAAAATCAGAAGATTGTTCGGAGTCATTATCGAGATATTCAAAAAATTGCATCCGAAAAAGCTTGACATGATGCAAAATTCAAAATCTTTGACGCCAAATTTCTCAAAACTAGGTTCTGAGCAAAAAGAACTTTGTAATTCTGAGGTAGCGAAATGTCTTAAAGCCATCACCCTCATACTGTCTTCACTGTCCACAGACAACTTGACTGCCCTGAAAGTCATCACACCACAGACAGTGGTCAGAGAGGGTCAGTCACAGACATTGACCTGTAAGGTAGCAGATGAAGGCCTGGCTCTGGATCCTGCACATCTAGAGTTCTTTTGGCGGGTCAGTGATGGATGTGTGGATGTGTCAGTGATGTATGTGTTGGTGGGTCAGTGATGGGTGTGTGGGCGGGTCATTGTTGGGAGTGTGGATGTGTCAGTGATAGATGTATGGATGGGTTGGTGATGTATGTGTGGGTGGGTCAGTGGAGGATGTATGGGTGGGTCAGTGGAGGATGTATGGGTGAGCCAGTGTTGGATTTGTGGGTGGTTCAGTGATATATGTGTGGGTGGGTCAGTGATGTATGTGTGGGTGGGTCAGTGATGTATGTGTGGATGGGTCAGTGATGTATGTGTGGGTGGGTCAGTGATGTATGTGTGGATGGGTCAGGGATGTATGTGTGGATGGGTCAGTGGAGGATGTATGGGTGGGTCAGTGGAGGAGGTGTGGATGAGTCGAAACAGCCAACTTCCCACATTGTCACAAATGTGACTAGCATTAACAATTACGTGCACAAATAAATTTCCGTCTAGAACCCCCCCCCCTCTTTTTTCCATGCCCCAAAGATTTTATAAAAGGAAATGAAAGACCAACTTTTCCATCAGGATTCCGAAGGACAAATCATCCGGGGGGCCTTCAACTCTGAGTTCACCATACCCTCCAGTGACGTCACAGTGGTCAATTCGCCCCTGACCTACACTTGTGAGGCACTCTACAACGGCCAGTCGCCCAAACAAGCAGAGTCCAAGCCTATAACTGTGGGTACGTGAGTGGGGTCACCTTAATGTATTTTGTGTCGTTTGTTTTTATTGTTGTTGTTGCTGTTGTTGTTGCTGTTGCTTTTGTAGTTGTTGTTGTTGCTGTTACTGTTTTTGTTGTTGCCGTTATTGTTACTCTTGTTGTTACTGTTGCTCTTATTGTTCTTAATATTGTTGTTGTATTGTTGAAAAAATGTTTTATATCGCTATAAGGGTAATGTGTGATTTAAATCTGCAGTTTTTGCTGCTGCTGTTGTCGTTGTTGTTGTTTTTGTTGTTCTTGTTGTAGTTTACGGTCCTGTACTGCAGTTGATGTTGTAGTTGTTATTGTTGTTGTTGCTGTAAATAAAATGTTGTTGGTGCTGCTATTGTTTTTTTTTATGTTTTGCCTTGCTGAAAATGTAATGTATAGTCCTGTTCTCCAGTTGTTGCTGTTTCTGCTGTATTTTGTTGTCATAGTTGTTGTTATCTTGTTGCTGTTGATGCTGCTGTCGTTGAAAAAAATATTTTACAATTTTAAAGGTATAATTATTGCTGCTATTGTTGTTGCTATTGGTGTTGCTGATGTTGTTGGAACACAGGACAGTAGTATCTATCTACCTGAAGGGACAATATTTTTTATTGAAAAAAAAACCAAGCGATAAATTCTCTTACCTGAAAACAAAAATCAAAACAAAACAAAAAGAAAAGAAATACACTCATGGATGTATCAGTGTAAAAGGGGGAGGAAGGGGGAGAGATTATAGGTATAGATTGATAGAGAGAGAGAGGAGCGAGAAAGAAAGAGAGAGAGAGAGAGA
>NW_004797712.1:21501-23026 GCF_000002075.1 Aplysia californica | reverse complement strand
GGGGGTGGGGGTGGGGAGGTAAATGTTTGATGGTGTTGAGGGGAGGGGAGGCTTTTCTGTCTGTCTATTTTTACGCCCTATCGTCCACAAATAGGATTTAAAAAATAAAGGAAAAACGAATATACGACGGAAAGAAGACCAAATAAAGCAATAAAGAAAATAACCTATAAATGCGTCCTCTCAATTTTTCTAGCTTGCAGTAAATTTGTTTGGGGGGATTTTTTTCTTACTTCCAACCAATAGGAAGATAGTCGGGGTATGAACCTCGTATTGACACAGTAAATGCACTAAGCGTTTTGCAGCTACATTACCTGGGGAAAAAAATATTCTGGTGACGTCAGAGTTAACATGGGAAGCTACTCAGTATTCTATAGATGTCGGAGTTATTGATCTTGACAAATGCCAGACAAGCGTACAGACGTGCTTGCGCCACGGTGCTTCATCATAGACAGACAGAAAAAAGTACACTACGGGATGGTTTACTCATCTTTTTTATTCTAACACTTTTCAAGCGCTGGTGACAACGTTTTATGATTGCACGAAGGATACTATTTTGGGGAGTTATGTATCTTGTACATACTTAAAAGGAGCAAAGGATTTATTTCTAAAATAACCTCTATTTGAGCAAAATATTTTCATCCTCACCTTTGGCGCCATAACATCTATATTAGAGGGTGTGGATTGCTGAAGAAAGTTGGGTTGTTGTTGTTTAATAGAGTGAACTTCCTTACAGTACTGCGTGCCTAAAATAAGAGGACCTACTTAAATGGTAATAATAGATCATCTGTATACTAATCTATAAAAAAAAAGAAGAAGAATCGAACAAACCAATTTGTATATGAAAATTTATCAACGTGCTTGAGAAATATCAAATCTTAAAATATTTCATTCAAACTTGGATAAAACACAAAACTTCACTCTCATAAAGCGTTCAGCTAAAAGGGCGTTATCGCCCCGCTCTGGTTTCAGGGCAAAGACTGTAAAACCCCTAAAGTCACCTCCGATAGATATCTAAACGTGCCGACACAAGTTTTAGAGAAGTTTGGGGAGGAGAATTTCTTGTGTCGTACAGGCCTGCTTCCAACGGGATTGGAAAAAAAGCCTTTTGACCGTTATACCAAATAGCCCTAACTGGTAGATTAAAAGTAGCCCACCTTCAAAAGATCTCAATTGTGTCATTTAAAATTACACGTAAAAAAAGAGGGCGGAAACGCGACAAAATCAAACCTCTTAGGATCCGCGTGAGCGCACAGCGAAATGAATTCTACACTTAAAGGTGCAACAAAAAATAATATTTGTCAGCAACTAAGTTGACGATCTAGGTGACTGGAAAGCGAGGAATTTATGATTTGTACGTTAGTTACGCTGTTGCTGCTTTGAGCTGCATGTTACAAAGGTTAGCAAACACGTGTTTAGAGTGGCGTGGTTGCTATTTATTTAGTCAGGAGGGGAAAAGGGAAAATGAGGAGGGGTACAGGGGTGTGGACGAAAAGTAGGGGTGTTTTTCAGGGCGAGGAGGAACGGG
>NW_004797712.1:17939-20531 GCF_000002075.1 Aplysia californica | reverse complement strand
TATATATATAAATATATATATATAAATATATATATATATAAATATATATATGTATAAATATATATATATTAATTATATATATAGATATATATATAAATATACAGATATATTAATTATATATATATATATATATATATATATATATATATATATATATATATAGATAGATATATAAATATATATATATATGTACGAGATTATGTCATTCACCCTTTCACTGCCAGGCCCGATAATTAAGTTATAATGTAGGTCTTCGAGAAAAAGCCCATTCATACGTTTCATAAATCTTAGTTTATTAGACAAAAATAATTCATTTTAATCTCCATATTCGTTTGATTTTTGGAGTGTGTCGTTGTCCCCCTCACCACCGATGGTCCAATAATCGTCAACACTCTCAACGCCACAGCGAAAGGTACAGTGAACTGATCTTGGGTTGACGACATTTGAGTTTACAAACGTTGCCCTCCACGGCCAGACTCTCAAACTATTTTTCCCTCCGCCACTCGAACTTGCAGAGTTAAGTCAAGAAAACCTAATTACCTGCCTTCAGTGGTTTTAAAAAATACATTTAAGTTAAATTACCGTTGAGATGAGGAGTTGGGGATCTGAGGGGACAGGGCATTGTGAGGGTTTGGGGTAGGAAATAGGATGGGGATTTGGGGAAAAGGAAAGGGGGAATAAGAGGAGCGGCTGGGGAATGAAGGAATGGGGGAATAAGAGGAGGGGTTTGGAAATGGGAGGAGGGGTTGGTGGATGTGAGGATGGAGAGGGATGAGGAGAGATGGGCTAGTGGTAGGTGAGATAGGGTACACATATGGGGTATAACACAGGCGTTCGCTTATTCGTATAGTCCAACCAGAGAGATCGACTCAGGCCAGGCACTGAAAGAGTTAAAGCCTTGCACTTCCCGTTTATGCAGTATACAAACTCAAAGCAAAATAAATTCTGCACCATCTGACCCTGGCATATTAAAAATACGTCTACGTTATGAGTTGCCCAAACTAAGGTCACTCCAAGCACAAGGAGGCGTGTTGGAGGAGACGCGAGTCCTACATTACCGTAGCAGTGAAGGGGTTAACAAAACTTGCTGTTAATTAAAAAGATGAGTAAATACCGTTCAAACACCATCTCCTTGCACCACACATTTAATATAAATGTTCGTATGACATCATTCATGCTCCCTTACCTCAGTTGGTATCATGCTGGTTTACGGAGTGGGTGGCCCTAATTCAAAAAGTGTTTTTTTTAATCGGGTCATTCTGTGGGGCTTTAAAGGCTATCAACCCACTTCGCTCGGTCCTATCGGAGAGGAACATTAAATTCGGAGGTTCCCTCGTTTTAAATAACCTAATAGTATTGATCGGGACATTAAACCCATGCACTTACTATACGCTATGGCATAATCAAACTGTGCATTGTTTGCCCCCGCAGATGTGACGAGCCTGGTCCCCGTGTCCGTGAAAGTGAGCACCCAGTGGCCCTTGAGACACAGCCGTCTCTGGTTTAGCTGTCCGCCCTACCAGCCTGCTATAGTCTACTCCTGGGCCAAGAACGGACGAGTTATCCAGGTGTCAAACCATGGGGTTTTTTTTATATAAAAGTAAAATGGACCCCCCCCCCCCCCTAATTTTGAACACATTGATCTGGTAGAACAATGTTGGGTCACTGTTGGGTCACCAAAAGATTGCAGCTATGTCTTATATGTTCAGAAAATATGATCGTCTTGATACACGAAAGGAGGGGGGGGGGATGGAGTTATACCTTAAGATAAGATAACATGATTTTATTGATTTCCACAAAGATAAATTTAGGTGCGTCGAACACAGAAGATCCTATTTCGATTCCCAAGTGAGAAGAAATTTTTATTCAGTATCTTGGTTTTTCTGCTGTGATGTTATATACATCCCATCCTTGGTTGGCCCTGACAGGCAGGGTCAGAGGTCCTAAATTATCTAAATTGGGTCGGTTGGGACGTAAAAACACCTTCACATAAAACAACTAGCATCAGCTGAGAAAAATTTAATCGCAATAACCTTCGTTATTACACATATTCTCGGATCAGAATTGAGCACAGAGCTGCTACATATTCTTTCTTCAGGGTCAGACCGACTTTCTTCTGCAACTGGATGACCTCAGCGAGGCAGACCTGGGCTCATACACGTGTACAGTCACCCACATGGCTGATCCTTCTTACTCGCTGACATCCCCAGCCGTGCTACTTCCTGACCCATTGCCTGGTAGGTTACCTTCCTTGAGATTTGAAATCAATCTCTGTTCTGTCTCAATTTCACACTCAGACTGGTTCTATCCCTTTCCCTCCCCATCCATCCATCCATCTATCTATCTATCTCTCTATCTATCTATCTATCTATCTATCTATCTGACCCGTAAAACGAAACACTGAAGAAGACCGAGCCAAAAAGGGAAGAGAAAGAAAAACTAGGGGGTAGTGTGTTAGAAGCAAGAGAAGAGATGAGAGCGGGGGGGTGAGGGTGGAATAGGGGTATGAGCAGAGGAAGAGACTACAAGTAGGGTACCGTGAAGGTAGAAAAAAAAGTAAGAAAAAGGAGCGAAGAGGTGACAGACAGGACA
>NW_004797712.1:15598-17157 GCF_000002075.1 Aplysia californica | reverse complement strand
TGTGTGTCCCCGACGGATTAGCGAGGTAATGGGGTCAGTAATAATTTCTTCGTTGCGTTTGATACCATGGCGTTTCTGTTACTATTGCTATTACTGTTGTTGCTTTGTGATCGTTACTACAGTAAGTAATGTACATTGTAACGTCTTTTAAAAAGCCGTAAAGCATATTTAATTTTGTGAAGGTGAAACGATCAAACATTAAGTTCAACAGTTTAAATATCTAAGGTGATACAATCTTTACATCAAAAGCCAATTTTATATGTTCCACAAAAATAACGAAAAATTGCAATAGCTAAAGACAGTTTTACTTTAAAATTAGACCTGTCCTGAAAAAATAGATACATCTCAATGACTGCTGGCATACGGGTTCTATAAATAAGGCAATGCGCAGTCAACCCTTCTGTACAGCTGTGAATACTGGTCAATTGCCAAAGACAGTGAAAATGCAATAGAAGCAACAGAAATGTGGTTTCAGAAATGTGGTTTCTTAGGGGAACTTAAAAAATTGCATAGAAGGAAAAGAAACAAGACAGAATAGTTTTGGAAGAGGCCCTTGTGAGCTGATCACTTATAGAAACAATTAGGAAAAGATAAATCGTTACCTATCAACATTAAGGTTATGAACATCTTGTTCTTACTGGAAAGAAAGAAGACACACGAGAAAGAAATATTCCCAGGACAACTTTCTTGAAAAGCTTGGGCAGGTGGGAGACGTGAACGACCAGAAACAGGTTTCTTGAAAGCATCATAGCAAAGAAATGAATGGAGACCCACGATTTCGATGCTTGTTTCAGGTTTGGCACTTTATGATGATGATGACTGTTGCTGGTGGTAGTAGTGTTGTTCTCGTTTCAGTTATTGGTTTTATTGATGGTAGTTTTGTTTCTGTTTTTTGTTTGGGATAGTGTTGCTGTTTTGTGGTTGTTGGTCAAGACGGCTGCATTGTAAGGAATGACAAGTCGTTGATGCTGTTGTGCACGTAACTGTTGCTGTTTTGTTGGTCATGATGTCAACAGACAAATTGCCGGGGTTTTTTTGTTGTTTTTTTTGTAGCGATTGCTACTTCTGTTAGTGCACCTTTAGTTGTTTGTGTTGTTGTGGCGACGTGGCCTAGTGGTTAGGCTCTGAGACTCTCAGGCGTAAGGTCGGGGGTTCGAATCCCGTCAGGTACCCGACGTTGTGTCCTTACGAAAGGCACTTTACACAGATTTTCCTTACTTCACCCAGGTGGGAATGGGTACCCGGCTATAGCTAGCGAAATATCTTGTCAGTTTGTTAGTGTTTGAGCGCTTACTCCTTGCACCGTGTGCTTCCCGGGAAGCTGAGCAAGTTTCTGAGTATTCTATAGTCTGCTGGGGTAATAATAATGTAAAGCGCATAAGGCTTGCTGTTGAGCGGGGGTATGCGCTGTACAAATGTCTTTTATTTATTCATTTATATTTTGCTGTTGTTGTTATTGTTTTCATTTTTGTTGTTAATGCAGGGGATGAGAGAGAAGATCACTGACAGACAGACAGACAGACAGACAGACAGACAGACAGACAGACAGACAGACAGAC
>NW_004797712.1:10476-15430 GCF_000002075.1 Aplysia californica | reverse complement strand
AAGAGAGAGAGAAATATTCTTACTTAAACGACCCTCCCGCTCTTCCCTGGTCCCAACTCTTCTTCCCTCCTGCAGGCAAAACCTACCGTGTGCGGCAAGCAAGCCCTGCCAGACACAGCGGGGTCTACACCTGCACGGCAACATTCAACAGACACTCTTCTCTCACCAGCAACTTCCTCACAGTCACAGTGGTCAGCCCGGGAATGACCAACGCTACAGGGGAGACCAGCAACACCACTGGACACACTGGACCCACTGCCAGTGTTGGGAATACTGACAGAACGACGACCTATGCGGGCCTTAATTTGACTGAACATAATTTTGACGCCTCGTTTGCGAACGTTACAAAAATGTCTGATTATACAACACATCCGAATGTTAATATAACTGAACATTCTAACGACGCTGGGTATGCAAACGTTACAGATCAGTCGTATTTATTCACAACGATTGAGAACACTGAAGAGCAGCGTGACGACACCACAGAGATGACCTTTACAGGAGGTAATACATGGGTCACGGGAACAAGAGAGACGGACAGCATATCACAAGTGACCGTTACAGAACCGTCTTACCATACGACGTACACGAACGTTATAGAAGAGTTTGACGATACTACACGAGATACCGTTACAGGATATACTGACGATTCTATATATTCCAATGTTACTGGACTCATAGATGGTACGACACAAGCAACCCTTACAGGACATACTGACGATACGATATACTCCAATGTTACCGGACTACTTGATGAGACGACACAAGCGACCGTCTCTAAACAGTCAGACAATACGATATATTCCAACGTCACTGGGAACATTGACGATACGACCGACGATTTTGAACACATTGACGAAACCACACAAGCAGCCATAAATGGACAGACTAAAGAACCAGGACAGACGAACCGGACAGATGACACGAAAACAACTGCCCAGACCAACGAAACCGTACAGATGAACATAACAGAGGGATATGAGACGTCCAAGCAGACAGATATTGTCACTCCGAGTTTAGTCAATAAAAGTGGAGAAATCACCACAGTAATAACAGCGGAAAATCTAACTGAAGAAAACAGTACCACATTAACAAACAGAACAGATCACGTGACAACAGGAGAAATAAACAATACCATAACAGGTAAAACAGATGATACAACAACTGGTAAAATAGACAATATGACTACAGGTAACACGTACAATACAACAACTGGTGAAATCGACAGTGCAACAACAGGACGAATAAATAATACAATAAATGGAGAAATAGAAAACACAACAAAGATCGACAGAGATAATACCACAGGCAAAATAGACATTACAACAACAGAAACAATGGGCAAAACAACAACCGAAAAAATAGACAATGCAACTGGCAAAATAGACAATATGACAACCGGAGGAATAGACAATACAACCGGTAAAACCGACAATACTACAATAGGCAAAACAGACTATACAACTACAGGACAAATAGACAACACAACAACGACGAGCAACGACAATGCAACGAGTAAAATAAACGATACACCAACAGATAAAGTAGACAACACAACTTTGGGTAAAATAGACAAAATGACAACAGGAGATAGAGATAATACAACAAAAGGAGGCACAGAAACTACCACAGGGGAAACATACAATACAACCCCAGGAGGAATAGACAATTCAACACTAAAAATAGATAATTCAACAACAGAAAAAATAGACAATACAACAACTTCAAAAACAGACAAAACAGCAACAGGTAGCAGAAACAGTACAACAATTGATAGGGTAGACAGTGCAACAACGAGCACATTTGACAATATAACTACCGAAAAAGTAGACAATACAACACAGGGAGAAATAAACAATACAAAAATAGGGAATATGGACAATGCAACAAAGGTTAGAATTAACAACACAACAACTGATGACATGGGCAATAAAACAGCAGTTAGAGTTAACAATACAACAACAGGAGATATGGACAATACAACAACCGGGAAAATGGACAGTACAACAACAGGTGATATGGACAATACAACAAAGGGAAAAATGGACAGTACAACAACAGGATATATGGACAATGCAACTACAGGAGAAAAGGACAATGCAACTAAAAGTAACAGAAACAATACTGCAGCTAAAACAGACTACACAACAACGAATATACCACACAATGCAACAACTGGCAAAATAGACGATACAACTGCAGGAACAACAGACAATGCTACCAAGGGACAAATAGACACAAACATACCAGGAAAAATAGACACTACAACTGTAGAAGGAGTAAATTATACAATAGGAACGAATGGGTCAACGACAATTATTACCAATATGAGAAGCAATGAAACAGAGGTAAATACCTCCAGTGTAGTAAACAATATCCCAAAGGCAAACGCCTCGGGCGCTGAAAAAAATATAACAGAGACTAATAGCACCTTTGTCACTGACAGTACAAGAGAGACAAATTACAATGACGTCACAGACAGTACAAGAGAGACAAATTACAATGACGTCACAGACAGTACAAGAGAGACAAATTACAATGACGTCACAGACAGTACAAGAGCGACAAATTACAATGACGTCACAGACAGTACAAGAGAGAAAAATTACAATGACGTTACAAACAGTACATCAGAGACAAATCACAACAACGTCACAGACACCACAGTTGAGACAAATTACAATGACGTCACAGACACTACAACGATGACAAATTACACCAGTGAAAGAGATGGGTCAACAACAAGTCGTAATACTGAACTTACGAACAACGAGACGGTGACAAGTATCCCTGGACCCAATGAGAACGCGGGTACCACCTCCAGAAATAACGTCACCGAGAGCCCAGAAGGTACGTGCGGCCTGTTATGTGAATCGATGTTTAATAATTATCTCCTCTAGCTTTGAAACAATATTCCACAAAATTGAGTTTTCCCGTTGCTTTTCAATGATTTTTATTTTAGTATTGCCCTTTATCATTATTCTGTTTGGGCTTTTTCTTTGTTTGTTTGGTTGGTACGGTTTTATAATGGATTTGTTTTTAGGGTTGCTTTAATTGATTTTCATTTTACTTTACCGGGTTGTTGGGTTTTTTGGTTTTTTGGTTTTGGTTGTCTGTTTTTGTTTTTGTTTTTGTTTTTGTTTTTGTTTTTGTTGTTGTTGGGTTTGGGTTTTTTTAGGGGTGGGGTGGGGAGAGGGGTTAAATAAGGCGTTTCTTTTGGCCTATACCTAGCACGGCTGGTTTGATTTTTACTAACCGGCTGGTTTGATTTTTTGTAAGAATCAGCTCCCCCCTACCATACTTGCCGTTTTCAGCTTTGCTATGCATATTTAGGCTAGAATGCATGTGGCCATGTGGGTGATCTCGTTCTCGGGAACTACCGTCAATGACAATTATTCCCCAGTCTTTTCGTCAAGCAAAACACTTCAAGACGGACACCTGTCAACTTTAGAGTATATAATGTTACTTTTGCTTCTTCAGCTGTGATTTCTGAACCAGACATCGGCAGTCACGGTTCGCATCTCTCTGACGTTGCTCAGCTGCTCTAAAAATAAACAAAAAACCTATACTATCCTGGTACTTTTCTTGTTACCCTTCTGTACTCTAAGTTATCTACTCGGCACTTATATGACCTTATTGTGTTGCAAGTGCCGTTAAACTCTTACTAAAACTAAACTAAGTTAGCTATTCTTAGTTTACATCTGTCTCTTTCGCCTTCTATTTTCCACTGAGAGCATTATGTTCAAGGTCTTGGAGTTGTTTCAAGTGAAACATTTATACAAAAAATGCAAAATGCTGGTCCTAATTAGTGAACCACTTGAGTTCTGTTTCAAGGAGTAACAATCCCATCCTGTTTTGTTTATTTCACCTGTTGTCACATGGTCTGTTCTGTTTGTTAATGTGGTAACATTTTCTTCAGTTACGTTTTACCCTGTTTTTGCTGTAATAGTTTCTCCAATTTTATTTTTGTTTCTATTTGTTTTAGGTCGCTACTGTGATACTAAAAGGCTGTGCAACACCTTCAACGGCTACACGGGTAAATGTCTGGACAACCGGTGTGAGTGCACAGAATACTACTTCAGGGAGGGCACAGGGTGCACCTACAGAGGTGAGTGAGTGCGAAACTGGTGGTTTTAACGCCTCTTGACAGGCGTCTGTATTCTAGCTGTTATGCCTTTTATAGTCGCATGCAGAAGGCCCCAATTCAATTCCCGAGTTGGGAGAAACTTTTATCAAGAATCTGGGTCTTTCTATTGAGATGTTGTATCCCTCTCCGCTAGGCTTGGTCCTAACAACCAAGGTCAGAAGCCATCTCCCTAAATGAGCTAAATTGTGTCGATATGGCCGTAAAACATTTACTTTTTTTTTTAAATGCAAAATCAGCCTTTCTCACACGGTGGCAGAAAATAGAGATCTCCTTGTTCCTCTGTCCTCTAGCCGCAGTTTTTTCCAGCTGTATCCAACGTCTTTCGCAACACGGTCCGGTTATTCGAGAGGTGAGAACTCCAAATTTAATGATCATCTCCAATAGGACCGTTTTCAAATGGGAAGATTCGTATAAAGTGCTTTTCCCAAGCCCACAAAGTCGGACAAAGCTGAGCCTCGAATTCGCCGAACCCGCAATCTCTCGATTAAGAATCCCGTGGCTTTACCCGTACTACACTAACGCTACTGGTGAGAAAGTGAGTGGGGGAGTTTCCATAGGTTCGAATCAGCCTAGACAAAGAAGACACTTTTATTAACATAACTCCCATACCTCTGTGATATAGCAATCTACGAGTGGTATTTGGTATAGATGTATGTGTGAAAGGCGGGGGTGAGTGGTTGTGTTGGTGTGGGTGTGGGTGTAAGTATTTAGGTGGGGGTAAGAGAGAGAAAGGGCGGAGATATCTCTCATGTGTGTGTATGTATGTGTGTGTGTGTGTTTTGTGTGTGTGTGTGTGTGTGTGTGTGT
>NW_004797712.1:8180-9968 GCF_000002075.1 Aplysia californica | reverse complement strand
GAGGACGAAGAAGGAGGAGGAGGAGGAGGAGGAGGAGGAGGAGGACGAAGAAGGAGAAGAAGAAAAAGAAGAAAATCTTCTCTGAGTATAGGCCGCTTCATTTCAGATGGTTATCAGTATCGTTCGGTGTACTGTCATAACAAAAACCTACCAAACGCCAGCTAATCCTGTTATGTATAATTATCTCACAGTGTATTCTTATTGCTTGGATCATTCGTTTCTGCTCTGTGCGGTGTTTGTGTTATGTAAACAGGTTAACCAGAAGCGGACTTGTGGTTCTGAAAACTTTGGGGGAAAAATTAATTGGTGCGAATTAAGGAGAAATAGTCTTCCGGAAAACTTCAAAGAGTCAATTATTGATCTTCGGACAGTCTTGAAAAGACTTAAAGGAGTTAAGGCATTTGCGTGATATACACATTAGTTTTACCCCAGTTATTTCCCTTGTGTGTAAAAAAATCTCCCCCAACTTGCACAGAATCAACGAAAACTTGCTTCTTTGAACTCTTTGGCCTGTTTGACCTCCGTTCCTAGAGGGCTCATGTCGAGAATTCTACTTGTAGTCATTTCGTAATTTGATCAATAGGAACATACAAACTGGATAGAAAGAGAAATATGAGAGAGAGAGGGACAGAAAGTGAGAAAGAGGTGGATACAAAAAGATTGAGAGACATACTAACACCTACCCGTCTATCTCACCAAAAGGCCAGGCAACAAGACAACAGCAAAGCTCTACGACCCTCGTCCTTGTACAAGCCACCATCGCTCTGACCTTGACCTTGATACTACCATCTGCAGTAGGAGACTGATGGAGGCACAGCAGGCATCACTGACCTATGACCTCTTAAACTGCTCTTGGACAGTGGGCAGTGGCCTGCCCTTGTGAGACTCCCCACAAAGACGACACAATGATACCGTGCTTTGTTTCTACTTCACACACTATGTTGTTTGTGTTTTACACCTCTGTCGGCATTAATTAATTAATTAATTAATAAGATAATAAATGAATAAGTAAATAGTACGAAAGGAGATGAAACAAAAACCCACTGTACATAATAATACCAACCATATAAAAATGATCACAGTTCATTGTAATATTATCTTAACTGAGATAAAGGGCGGGAGATTGTTGGTTTTTGGTGTGTTTGTGTTTTTGTTTTGTTTTGTTTTTTGGGTTGTTGGATTTTTTGTTGTTGTTGTTGTTGTTGTGCGGGATGGGCGGGATTGCTTTTGTTTACTACCAATTAGAATATTTACGTATTTGTCGAGTTAATTTCACTATTGCACGATATATTACTGGCTTTTTATCTGTGTGATGAGGAAAACAGTTTTTTTTCTGTGTGCCTCAAAGATCTGTTCTAAGTATCCTATGCATCATTTGTTAAATACTTATTAATGCTATATTTGTACTTAAAGCAAAATATATTTTCATTGAATGTTACCTGTTACCTGATGACTGTTATGCCTATTGAGATCATTATCACTATTGCAACAAACCCCACCGTTTTCTTTGCCTTTTATACTTTTTGCCTTCAAATAAATACAATTTGTCATCAGCCTTCTTAAAATTGAAAGTGCGCATTTTCTATTTAATTTCTGGTAAGAAAACACAATTTCTGGTAACAAAACACAAAATCCATTCACAAAGACGAAACGTGGAGCTCCAACCCACTTCATGTATATTTAACGAGGCACTGTTAAAGGCCAGTCACTTAGACACATTCGTACGATGCTGGTGTTTGAGGTTTAATGTTTTGTTTTGGTTGAGTATTTTACGGTGCTCGCAATTGC
>NW_004797712.1:6436-8080 GCF_000002075.1 Aplysia californica | reverse complement strand
TTCCACTGTAGTACGAAAAGAGATGAAACAAAAACCCACAGTACATAATAATACCAATCATTTAAAAATTATCACAGTTCATTGTAATATTAACTTAACTGAGATAAAGGGCGGGAGATTGTTGGTTTTTGGTGTGTTTGTGTTTTTGTTTTGTTTTGTTTTTTGGGTTGTTGGATTTTTTGTTGTTGTTGTTGTGCGGGATGGGCGGGATTGCTTTTGTTTACTACCAATTAGAATATTTACGTATTTGTCGAGTTAATTTCACTATTGCACGATATATTACTGGCTTTTTATCTGTGTGATGAGGAAAACAGTTCTTTTTTCTGTGTGCCTCAAAGATCTGTTCTAAGTATCCTATGCATCATTTGTTAAATACTTATTAATGCTATATTTGTACTTAAAGCAAAATATATTTTCATTGAATGTTACCTGTTACCTGATGACTGTTATGCCTATTGAGATCATTATCACTATTGCAACAAACCCCACCGTTTTCTTTGCCGTTTATACTTTTTGCCTTCAAATAAATACAATTTGTCATCAGCCTTCTTAAAATTGAAAGTGCGCATTTTCTATCTAATTTCTGGTAAGAAAACACAATTTCTGGTAACAAAACACAAAATCCATTCACAAAGACGAAACGTAGAGCTCCAACCCACTTCATGTATATTTAACGAGGCACTGTTAAAGGCCAGTCACTTAGACGCATTCGTACGCTGCTGGTGTTTGAGGTTTAATGTTTTGTTTTGGTTGAGTATTTTACGGCGCTCGCAATTGCATAAGTGTCATGGCGTGGTGAATCAGACGCTCGTCAATTTTTGGGCATATGAGGTTATTGGTATAATCTTAAAGCTTGTTTATATGTCTTTCTTTCCGTGAAAAAATACTAATCTATCTTGAATAGAAATCGAGATGTTTGCGATTAAGGGGGTGGGGGTAACCTGTGTTCTGGGGTAAAACTTGCGTGAAAATGGCCGCCTAAGCTTTGTTAGGTAATATTATACAGCTTGAGAGTTCTTGAAAACTGAAAATGTGCATATTTTGTGCCGTTAATCAACGTTTTTCAGAAAAAGTCCCAAGGAAATATATTTTTATTTGGACGTAAAAGATGCTAAGCCAAAAAACAAAAATTCGACAAAAATGGTCAAACTGTAGGAAAAATGCCTGTTTCTTCGATTTCATTATTTTGACGAGCACCTGATTTCACCTTGATGAGTCACATAATAGGTCATATCAGTCCGCGGGACATATTTTCGGTTTGGTAGGGATCGATTTTGAATTTTGCCCAAGTGGCGGCGAAACCTAACCTTATCCATTTTGGACCACCAAGCGGATTTTTAACGGGCGCAACTTGTATACGGTACCTCCGAGCTTTTCCGCCCTTATCTGAGAAGGCTAAGTATTAGATCTTACCACCCTAAGACCAGAGGTGTGGCTGAAAGAAAACAGTCATGAGGAACCAAGGAGTAGCAGAAGAAGGGCCGCCGAAAGAGGAGACGAAAGCGGACGACAAAACATGGTTAGAGAGCACAAAAGAAGGTGAAATGAGAAAAGTTTAGAAAAGAAAATGTTCCATCGCTGTCAGGTTTCGAACCCTGGACCTATTGAATGAAAGGCGAACATCGAAACCTGTATACCACGAGA
>NW_004797712.1:2550-5251 GCF_000002075.1 Aplysia californica | reverse complement strand
CACATACACACACACACACACACACACACACATACACACATAAACACGCATACTTACAAATAAACAAACACACACATACACATACGCATACAGGCATAATTTACACCCAAAAAATGGTTTACACAATATTTTAATTTCACCCCATTTATAGTGGTTTGTATTTCATGTACATTGCACGGAATGATTTCGATATCTAATTACATATTATCTTTATTATAGTTATCATTAATACATGTCAATGTCTGGACGGAATCAGCACGCACAAAAACGATCTGTCTTGTCGAATGTGTTTGTCTATTCAGATGTGTCTTAATAGAAAGGTTTGGCCCTATGCTTGGGAGCATGTGTACACTAAATGTAGTGACCATTTTCTCGGGGCTGGCGAATATGTAGGCAGTCAATTCACGCGCACAGCGAGAAGCCACGATCTTCGGATTTCTCTCCATCTATCTTCGTATGGTAACTTGAAATATCGAAACCTTAAAATTACAATGTTCTGTCTGCTAAGCGCCTAGTCTTGATAAATTTGACGTCAAAGATTTGAGTTTCACTCCATGTCAAGCTTTAGTAAAAGCAGTTATTTGAATATTTTGATGTCAACTCCGAATAATCTTACGACTTTGACAAAGTAGATAGGACATTTAGTTTCTGACCTCACGGTTTTAGTAACTCAAAAGAGCCAAAAATGTCGATAGAATAGAATTGAGTACTTCAGAGGAAGCGTTATGCCGGCTAGCGGGCTGCTGTGGGAATGTATACTACAGTGACTTCTTTAACTCCTTGGGGACACGCATTGAAGACCCGCTGTTTTAGGGCACTTGAAAATAGAAACCTAACTTCATTATTCATACATTTTTTTACTTGTTTTCTTCAGCTAAACTTAAAAAGGTAGGAAACAAGATACATTTTATGAAAGTATCAAATGTCGTATTACTTGTTTGTGTGTGGTGGTTCGAAAAGTGCAAAAATATTGCCTTTTGTTTGCTGCTGATAGGACACATGGCGTTACCTCAGAATTACAAAGATCTATCTGCTCTTTAAGTAGTTTTAAGAAATCTGGAATTAAAAATTGTGCTTTTTCAAAAACATGTCAAGCTTTGTCGAATGCAGTTCATTGAATATCTTGAAAACCACTCCGAATCACCTTACGATTTTGATAAAGCAGATGAAACATTTGGTTTCTGACCTCGTGGTCTTTGTAACTCAAAACAGCCCAAAAAGTCCGATAGAACTTTGTAATTATAAAGTATCGATGTGTCTGCTACATCCTTTAGTGTTATTGAAGCGTTCTGCTTGAACTGTTAATTAATGAAAGGATAAAAATTTATGCTCAAACTTATTAGTACACCCTCACTTATACGATACAATATAACATGTTAGGTCGTTTAAGCGGTGGACCCTTTTAAAAGTGTTTTGTCCCCAATCAGACGTGATTGAGAGCTTTATAAAACTATCTGGGCAACAAACTTGTAGATTAAGATTTCAACCCCGGTTGAAAACACGAAACTTGAGCGTGTATCTCTAGCTAGATATTTTAGAAAGTGACACTATAAATCGAAGACAGGAGAACCTTCACGTCTTAGGTTGATCAGATCGTCTAACTTCAATTCAGTCCAGCTCAGTTCAGTTCTTTGAAATCAGTTCTTTCCATGTCCGTTTATCATTCACCTCATTTCAGTACAGCTCAACTCAGCATAGTACAATCGATCTCCTCTCTCTTCATTTCATCTGAAGTCAGTTCACTTCAATTAAATTAATCTCATGCTCAGTTCACTTCAGCTCAACTCGTATTAATCCATCTCAGATCATTTCATCTCAACCTAGTACAGGTCAGTTCAATTCAGTTCACCTAAACTCAGTTTAAATCACCTCAGTTCAGTTCAGATCAGTTTGGTTCATCTCGACTCAGTTCAAATCGGTTCAAATCAGTTCAGTTCTCTATTTTTATTCAGTCCAGTTTTATCCAGCTCACCTCACTACAGTTCAGTTCTGTCTCATCTGTTCCTGGTCACGCCTAGATGACCTCCCGGGCCAGCAAATCTTGAAGCAGAGCCTGCTCCGTGCTGATCTCCACATAGGCCATGCATTGGGTTCGGTTCGGTTCAGTTCAGTTCAGACATGTTCAGTTCGTCATACTTTAGCTCTTCTCAATTCATTTCAGTACATTTCAGTTAATCTCAATTTAGCACTGCACAGATTAGGTCAGTTTACTTCATTTAATTTCATTTCAGTTCAAATCATCTCAGCTTAGTTGAGCCTACGTCAGTCCAGTCCTTGTCATCTCAGTTCAACTGGCTTCAGTCTTTCTCAACTCAGTTCAGTTCGTTTCAATTCACGTTTCTCCAGCTCAGCACAGTCTAGTCCTTGTGAGTATAGCTAGTCACGTCCCAGGTCATACCCTACTGACTTCCATGGAGAGCGAGTCTTTAAGCATAGCCTTCTCCATGCTGGTCCGAACACAGGCCATGCAGCGGGTGATGTTGGCCGGCCGGAGGTTCCGCACAGACTGGAATACACCCTGAAGCTCGATTGACCAGGAGTCCTGGGGGAGAAGGGGAGGAGAAAGGAAGAATTGTCAGTTTTGTTTTTGTATTTTTGTTGTTGTTGTTGTCGTTGTTTTTATTTTGTGTGTGTGGGGGGGTATAGATGAGGTTGGTTAGCGCGAATGTAGTGCGTGTGAGTGTGTGTGTGTGTGTGTGTA
>NW_004797712.1:0-1502 GCF_000002075.1 Aplysia californica | reverse complement strand
CTCTCTCTCTCTCTCTCTCTCTCTCTCTCTCTCTCTCTTACGAGACGGATGTGGTCAGTCACCGCCTCACCTGCAGGTCAGAGTTCTCCGGCGTTTCCCCAGCAACGATGTAAACAATCCCACCATGCAGCAGCGCCCCGTGCCAGTAGCGGGCAAAGTCCCATAACTGTGATTTGTGGTGGAGGATGGCGCTCCGGTCGTTTAGCTTCATCTTCCACACACTACCCTCCTGTGGATTGATTAATGGCGAATAATTTAAAATGGTATGGGGTTGGGTTTTTTTTTTTAAAGATCAATTTGGTAACAGACTGATTCAATCCTGCCCAACCCGGTCAAAGGGTTTTGTTTAGTTTGTAAAGATATCACAGTGGCAAACTAACGGTCATTTCCACAAACCTTCTAAAAACGGCGGAAATAATACTAGCTAAGTGGCCATAGTCACTTATCAAATCGGAATTTCAATTATCATAAACGACGTATTTCCAAGAAAAAACGAACAGAAAGATACAGACACTCATTGTCGTGAAAACAATCAATCTATGTTCACGCGCTCGTAAACCCTTTTTAAGTTGCGAGCACGGTAAAACTCTTACTAAACTAAAGAAATTCATAACTGAGTACACAATGCTACAAATGAAACAGAGAGAGGGAGAGAGGGGTGGGGAGAAAGAGAGAGAAAGAGAGAAAAGAGAGAAAGAGAAACAGACAGACAGACAGACAGACAGACAGACAGACAGACAGACAGACAGACAGACAGACAGACAGACAGGGAGAGACAGAAAGAAGGAGACAGACAGGCAGAGAGACAGGGAGAGACAGAAAGAAGGAGAGAGACAGACAGAGAGACAGAGAAAGAGAATATTTATTTGGTGGGTGGTGGGGAGAGTTTCGGAACGCAATAGTTATGCCCTTACTTTGTTGTGTGTATGCGTGAGTGTACAATCGTGAACTTTGGAATAACACTATTATTTCAACCGACCATGACGTATTTCTCCGTGAGATGAATAAAAATTGCCATAGTCATATTCATTTAGAACACAAAAATTATGACCAAAAATGTTCATGTTGTCAGTGTTTATCACAGTACTAGTCAATCCGGCTGTCGCTGTGCCTGACACAGACCTGGCCAGAAACATTTGATGCAGGACGCGTAAGAAAAAAATAGTTGTTGTTGTAGAAGTGTCATAACTCAAAAAAGTCAGACACAAGGCCAGGGGAAGGCCACCCAAAACTTGACAGAATGGCGTTGAAGACATCTTCCTAAAGAATAACATCAGGCAACAACAAAAGCCACCCACCTAACCCTTGACTGAAAATTTCACCTCCCCTTGACATCTAACAATACAAGACGAAAGATAAAGTAAGTAATGTATAGACACAATTCGGGACCCGCAAGGAAGGGTAACAATGGTGCACAGTTTTTGTTGCTCTTGTTACTGCAGTTGTTGCTGTTCATGTTTTTTGGGTGTCAGCAAAAGCGATTGAGTTGTTTAGTTGCTTTG
>NW_004797711.1:663265-664532 GCF_000002075.1 Aplysia californica | reverse complement strand
AGAGGGGTAAGAGAGAGAGAGAGAGAGAGAGAGAGAGAGAGAGAGAGATAAAGAGAGAGAGAGAGATAAAGAGAGAGAGGGGAGGAGAGGGACAGACTGAGGGACCAACAGACAAACGATAACCTTTAACCTGCCCCTTTGCCATCCCCCCCTCCCCCTCATCGCCGTTCCAGACATGCGCAGACCCGTCCACCGCCTGTTGCTCACAGCGAGGCTGCAATAAGGATTTGAACTCCACCCTCTCACCAGCACAGGCCACTACACCAGGTGAAGGGATAGGGCTGGGTGGTTGGCGGGTGCTTTTAGTATGGTTGCTCTGTCCTTATCTCCCCTCCTTCTTTTTGGTGTTTGTTACTCTCTTGTAACACCTCTAATCTTCGGCACTTTTATGACCTAATTGTGTTCCAAGTGCTGTAAAACGCTTATTACAACGAAAGAGAGGTAAGATAAGATATGAGATGAATAAATAAGAGATAGAATAAGACATACGTAAAAGATGATTATAGATAAGATAAGATAAAATAAGAGATGATAAGAGATAAGATTTTTAAAAATATGATAGCGACAAGATAATACAAAATAAGATATGAGATAAGATTATATAAAATAAGACATGATAAGAGATAAGATAAGATAAAATATGATAAGAGATAAGATAAAATAAATAAGGTGTGATAAGAGATAGGATAAGGTGAAATATGATGATAAATAAGATAAGATAAAATAAGATGTGATAAAATATAAGATCGGATAAAACTTTGATAAAAGACAAGATACGATCAGAAAAAATAAAATATGAAAATAGATAAGATAGAATAAAATACGATGTGATAATAAATAAGATAGGTTAAAATAAGAAGTGATGAGAGATAAGATCAGATGAATTATGCTCAGAGATAAGATACAATAAAAAAGATTTGATAAGAGATAAGGTGAGTAAGATATAATAAGAGATAGGATTAGATAAATTATGATAAGAGATAGGACAAGATAAAATATGAGAATAGATAAGATAATATCAAATAAGATGTAATAAGATTTCAGATGAGATAAAATTTGATAAGAGATACGGTAATATGGATTATCATGAAGATAAGATACGATAAATAAATGATCATAAGAGACAAGATAAAATATAGTAAGATATGATCAGAGATAAGACATAAGATTAAATGTGGTTTAATTGATCTCCACAAAGAAGAAGAAGAAGAAGAAGAAGAAGAAGAAGAAGAAGAAGAAGAAGAAGAAGAAGAAGAAGAAGAAGAAG
>NW_004797711.1:657112-658329 GCF_000002075.1 Aplysia californica | reverse complement strand
ACTATGGGCCTCATAGTTTTACTATGGGGGAGCAAAGAATCCACCTGCCGTGATACTGCGTGACGTAAGAGGCGACTAAAGGTGCATAGGTCTGGTCACCCGAAAAGTGACAGTTTGCGGAGGGCCAACTACCCGACCCAGTAAAAACAGTCAGTCTGTGGAGGGCCAACTACCCGACCCAGTAAAAACAGTCAGTTACAGAAACACGGACAAACATGCCTTATAATTCTTCCATCTTGGGAGACGGGGGAGCTTCTGCATCAGCAGGAACAATGAAGGACAGCGGACAAAGCCGAGAGGACTCTTCTGACCCGAAACCTTCTCTGTCGAATAAGTCTCTCCGGATTGCCTCGTGGGATGATCGCACCTTGTATGAAGCAGGAAAGAGTTCTCAAGTAGTACAAGAGATGAAGAGATACAGGCTGCACATACTAGATCTAGGAGTCAGCGAAACACACGGGATACAGAAAAGTGGGAAGATGTGGAGTGACATCAAGCGACTAGCCCAGGATAGAGAAAGGTGGAGAGTGTTTGTTCGTGGCCTATATCCTGACCCAGGGGGAGAAAGGCAATGATGATGATGACAAATATCGGCACCAAAGTCAGGACGAGGGACCGAAAAAAATGTATAAAAACCGTCCTTATCTCCCTTTCCTCTTTTCTTTGTATGTTACCCTTTAGTCACACCTCCAATCTTCGGTTATTTTATTAACTTTTTATATTGCAAGTGCCGTAAAACTCTAAAACTAAATTTAACAAGTACTCCTGGAAAACATAATATAGCATTCGAGTCTGATAGATCCGGAGTATTCGAGTCTTACAGCATATTATACAACAGACGGATATTATTCGTATGTTTCAAACCAATAATATTATTCGAATGTAAATAGCCGATTATATTCGAATGTAACAAACCTATAATATTCGAGACTCACAGCAATCTAACAGACGAATAACATTCGAATGTAAGAAACCAATAATTTCCGAATGTAACAGACGGACGATATACGAATCTAACAGACGGGTGATAACATTCCCGAGCTTTCTTTTACTTTCTCCGTCCCCTTGTACCTCTAGGGCGTCGAGGCGCTTTTCCCTTTCGTCAACCCGCAGCCACTTAACGAATCGTCAGCCACATTGGCCTACCAACCTTTGACACGGGTCAAACGTCCATCTATTTATAGGTAGTTACCGAAACATGTATAGGTGAAGTGATG
>NW_004797711.1:650797-652876 GCF_000002075.1 Aplysia californica | reverse complement strand
GTTGTTGTTGTTGTTGTTGTTGTTGTGGTTGTTGTCGTTCCATTTATTATTCAATAACATTACCATTCCGTTTATTCCCATTTGTCCATTCGTTCATTCCTGGTTTTGTTTTTGGGTTTTTTAATTCTTAATTCGTTTATTCTCCTTTCTTTCGCTCCAATTTCTTTTTTCATGCAAAACTATGTCATTCGGACTTCTCTTACTCAAAGATTTTACCTGTTTTCCCCAATTCTCCTTTTCTCCAATCTGTCCTCAGAGAAAGTTGCATTTGAAAATAGCAAAAGTTGCAAAAAGTTGCAAGAAAAATCAACAAAAGTTGCAAGAAAAATCAACAAAAGTTGCAAGAAAAATCAACAAAAGTTGCAAGAAAAATCAACAAAAGTTGCAAGAAAAGTTGCAAGACGTGTATAGCTAAAATGTGAGGGAATTATTGGAATCCATGGTAGCTATGCTCATTGCAACCAAAGTAACCAACCTGAGTTTTGTTAGATCAAACTCAAAAGTTAAATGTGAATGTCTACCGTACCAAAAAACAAAACAAAAAGCCAACAGTATGGAGGTTGCGTGGTGTACAAGAGCAGTCTGTCCCCTGACACTGACACGTGCGTCAGGTCCTCTAACTGAAACTCCCGCTGACATTGGGTAGCGTGGTTTTGGGGCTGTTCAAATATAATATTTCTCCTTTTTGGGGATTTTTGCCCCCCCCACACACACACAAATTCTTTCCTTCCCATTTGTTTTCTCTCTTAATCATCGAATTTGACATTTTTTCATTAAAAAAACAAACACAAAAACAACATATTTTCCGATTATTTCTATCCAAATATTCGAACCCTTCAAGTTCTTTCTCTCCAAAGTCCTTTTTTTTGTGTGTGTGTTTTTTTTTGCTTTGGTTTAGTTTGGTTTGGGTTTCGTTTTTTGTTTGTTTGGTTGTTTGTTTGCTTTTTGTTGTTGTTGTTGTTTGTTTTGTTTTTTTTGTTTTTTTTTGGGGGGGGGAGTTGTTTTTTTGTTGGTTTGTTTTACTATTCTTCCACTGAAGATTCCATCTTTCCAAATGTGTTCTCTCAAAGTCAGTTATACGAACTTCTTTCATCGTGGGTGGTTGGCGGGTGCTCTGGTGTGGTTTGCTCCTTCTTTCCTATCAAACATCTATCGTCCTTATCTCCCCTCCTTCTTTTTATGTCTGTTACTCTCTTGTAGGTGGCCTAGTGGTTAGGCTACCGGACTCGTAATCGTGAGATTGCCGGTTCGGGGGTTCGAGCCTCAGCTCGGTCCGACGTTGTGTCCTTGGGAAAGGCGCTTTACACGAATTTCCCACTTAGCTCGGTCCTATCGGAGGCGGACGTTAAACTAGGAGGTCCCACCCCTTAAATAGCCTAATAATGTTGATAGGGGCGTTAAACTCATACAATTTTGTTCACTCTCTTGTACCACCTCTAATCTTCTGGCACTCATATGACCTTATGCAGTTGCGAGCGCCGTAAAACCTCTACTAAAACTAAAAACTTCTTTCACTCCCAATTCTCTCTTTCCCATTTTTCTTTTTTTTTCTCTCATTCTTTCCGAAAAGGACGCATAAAAAGCATTGTTCCGTCTTTCAACCCTTCCACAGCTTACGATCAATTCTTCTTTCACTCCCAATCCTCTCTTTCACAGTTCTCTCTCCCATTCCTCACCGGAAAAGGACGTTTAAAAAATGAATATGCAGCGTTCTTTCCTTCCTTCCATCCTGTAACATTTGTTACGTAATCTTCCGCCTCTTGCACGACCGAAGTGTGTCGCAAATGCCTTAAAATTGTTTCTAAAAATAAAAGTCTCCGTCCACATATCATTACCCCCCCCCCCCCCCCTCCGGGGCAGTGCTACTGACTGAAGTGTCTTTAGGCCATTCCCAAAGGGGAGATATTAAACATGTTCTTATGCACAGTAGAATTGTAAATGGGCTGATTTATCAATGTCATGCTCATACTGTGCCGGAACAACATAGGGGGAACTGCTGCTTTTTCTTTCCTCATCCTTACTATCGTCATTTTTCCTCTACTTTTTTGTATGTTTGTCACTCTCTTGTGACCCGCTATT